>NC_133548.1:43080000-43167500 GCF_048773025.1 Camelus bactrianus
AGTCTCTATCCCTATGCTGTAGATTATGAGTTGTGGTGGGCATGTTGAAAAGCATTTCCTCAACTACTTAGATGGTAACTCAAGAGTGGAAATGTCAAAAGAGAAAGCATTAAACTTGGATTCACCTTTTAAAAGCACATATACGTCAAGTGACTTAAATTTTTATGAATTGAAATTTCCAACATAGGTTTCCTGTCACAGGGACTAGTCCTGTACTAAACAGAGGAGCTTTTCTTCAGTGGGACATGAGAGCATGAGAGCGATGTGCTCTCACCCTGATGTTCTAAACATAAGGAGCTTTCAGTGAGGAGACACAGCCTGTGTTACTGAATGCTAACACATTGTACGTATTTTCTGTTTCTTGAAAGAATACACAGAGAAGCAACCCAGAAATTTTCTTGAGAAAAGGAATCTATAGAGAAAAGTACCTTTTTACACTTCTAAATTTATACAAATTAATTTTTTAATTAATTACCAGCTCAAGAGTTAGCATACATTGTTACAAAGTCATACATGAGTGATGGTCTGGAGAGGCATGTATTTAGGGGCTGCCTGCAATAAGTAAACAGCACGTCAGTTTTCTCTTTCTTGAAATATAGGTACCAAGAAGCCGTAAATGACCTGAAGTTTTGCTGCAGCCTTTGGAGGGTATTTATTCATTGGACAAATATATATGAAGTGCCTACTACTGTGTTTATAAAACACAGTCACTTGTATCGCAAGAGTGATCAAAACAGACAGACACATACACATCAGGTTTATTTGTTTTGTGTTACATGTAATCTTTTCACAGTCTTTGAAATTTGTTAATCTGATTGTTAACCCTTAGTATACTCACTTTCAGTTAACCAGAGTATTAAACTTATGAGCTCTTTCCCAGATCATTCTAGGTAAATGAGAACTTGCGGAATCTATACCCCCACATCTCACCCCGCTTCCTGCTTGCTTAGGTCTCCTGAGACATTCTCTGATCCTTTAGAACTCTGTCCTCAGCTTCATTTAATGAGAAGTGATCCCTTTTGGAATGGGTCTGAGGTCAAAATGGACTCTGCTTCTTTCATGACAGCCAGGTTAGAAACCATTTCCTCTACTGTGGGGTGAGGCGACCTGAGAAAACACAATTGCCTATTAAAATCCTTTCTACCTGTTTCGTGCTTTAAAGCTCACAGAGTACTTCCATGGCCACCACCTTAGTTCATTCTCATAATAAACCCATGGAGTAAATGTGCAAATACCATTTTCCTTATTTAACAGTGAGGCATCAAGAGTCTAAGAGGTCTACAGACCTGCCAAGAGGTGTGACTGGGATTAGAAGCCAGTCCCTGGAGTCAGTGAAGAGAATGGTGAAGATGTGAGGAGTGGGCGGTATGCAACAACTTTATACCCAGGTTAGGAAGAAGAATCCTGATGTGCTTGTCAGGGAATCCATGCAGATGTCAAAGCTTGTCTAGAAATCTATGCCGAGGAGTGAGCACAGCCATGTCTGGGTAGACTTCCCTGAGTGAGTGGTACTGGATACTTGCTTTCATTTTGCATGGCAGAGGATTTGAAATTGTGCCTGTAGTTTGTTCTCCGCAGACACTAAGCAATTCCGTTTTCTTGAAGATGCTAAAGGAGCTTTCTTTGGCATTTAATAACCATTTCACGATGTGATTAGTGTATATCTCACATCCAAAGAGAGCTCCAACTTGCAAATCCTGGACAACTCTGTAGTCCCCGGTTTCTTTGAATTGATGTATATTGCCTTGTGTCTGAAAATTAATCCAGGACTTTTCTTTGATTTCTAGCCCACTGTTTATGAAAAGACATTTTCTGTGCCCAGTAAGAAGGAAAATATGGATGACTTGGACACCAGTTATTCAAGTTACACATCTAGCAGGCTCCTTCCTGTTGAACTCAAGGGAGAAATGGAGAAACCCGCTGTGACTTCAAGCCAAGGAACAGCAACCAAAGGCACTTCTAAAGCCATTGCCCTGCCTAGAACCAAAAAGAACCTCTAACAATGCTGAATCCTACAAAAACAGAGCTGCTCTTTCTAGTGCTAAAAACAGGGGATAGGAGGAGAAAGGACAATACTATGTCGAGCTTTTAGCCTTTTAGCTGCGCTGAGCCCTGCCACGTGTTTTCACCAGTTTGAAATTGAAGCTAGTTCTCTCCAAAGCAGCATAGTGTTAAAGGGCTGAAACCACCAGGCTGGATGGCGCGTGCAGCCGAAATCAGCTCCAAGTGTTCTTGAGAGTTGTTTAGAGGAACAGATGCCCTCAAAGCAAGGCTGTGGGCACACTGGCCCAGTTTTACGTCAAATTCTTACATTTAGGCACAATTACTTAAGGGGAAAATGAGAGCCAAATATGGTCACGGAGGGTCCAAATGATTATGTGCACTTTGCACTGGAAGATTTGTTAGGAAATTACTAATAAACCTGCCACAGGCATAACAGAAGTGCTTCAGCCATTCATGTGTGTTCTTGTGATTTTAGGTTGCTGTAGATTGTTTAAGACAACTTATTTTAAATGTAGAAAAGAAGATTTTGTAACTGCTTGCCCTTAACTTGCTGCTAAATTCCCAGTGTGTTGATTGAATCAATAAAAACCCAGATGTTACCCCTGCACGTTAATGTTTATGTGAATAAGAGTTGACTATAACAAGGTCCTCTAAGCCCGCAGAAACAAATTTTGAGGTTGGCCTGCTGCTTACTGCAAAGCGAGGCACATATTTTGGGGGAAGGGCAGGAGGCTGGACACGGGAGAAAATACATCACACCTGTGAGTATTAGAGGTCCCTCCTTTCCACCCAGACAAATTGTTTTGCCATTCTAGGTCACACTGGGTGAAGAGATGCTTCACTTGGCCTCACAAACAAACTCTAAGGAAGCAATCTGCATCTGCTTTTACTTTTATAAAGTAGTAACCTTGTTTCATTCCAGCCCCTCGTGGGACTGTCCTTTCAGCCTCCAAAATGGCCCGCACCCGGACAGCGGAGCAGGGACAAGTTGCGTATGCATCCCCTCGATGGCCGACGGCAGTACATGTGCTTCTTGAGACTAATTTCGAAGACACCATCCAGCTCTCGAATGGGCCAGAAATAACACTGCCATGTGCTGCCCCTGGCTGAGTAGTTTGGGTGGAATTTTCTCAGTGCCTTCAGTGTACTTCCCGGGGGGAATCTGCCAACCAAAATGTAGCTAGTGTACATGGTTGAGACTATTTTAAAATTGGAGGGGGGGGTGCTATAATATAGCTCAGTGGTACAGCGTGTGCTTAACATGCATGAGGTCCTGGGTTCAATCCTCAGTACCTCCGTTAAAAATAAATAGATAAATAAACAAACCTGATTACACCCCCCCCAAAAACAAACAAAAACGGGTTGACCGCTTCTTCAAAGTTTCTGTCCTTCCTAATTGTTATTTCCAGTCCTACCAGGAGCCTGTAAACCATCTCCTCTCCCGGATTAGTGAGCCAGCTTTGAGGAGCATGTCCTGCTCACCTGCAGAGAAGCCGGCTTCAGGGCTGAGTGGAGGTTTGCCTTTCCTAGCGGTACTCCCGGAGGCAGAGGTGAGGACTGGCATCTGGTCTCCTGGTAGAAAAGCCAGCTGACACGGTGGCTTTGATTCTGTCGATCCCCTGGGCCCCCAGATGGAACATTCCCTTTGTTCAAAATGCTCTTTGTTTCATTGTAAGACCGTCTTCTGTATCACGTAGCGGAGAACTCTGTTGTTAAATTGCATCGCATCCAAATTTCTAGCTACTTTTCTCTTCTGTCTTAAATTAGTGAGTCTGCTCAGTAAACTTGAGCCAAGGTCCAGAACTAAGCACTAAGTGAAAGGTAAGTGCAGTTTGTAACCCTTCAGCGTGTCTGCACTGGGACAGGCCACTGTCCTTCTGCCCTAAGGGGCATCCCATTAGCTCTCCTCTGTCTGGACCTTCATTTGACGTAGAACCACTTTGACAGGAACTTAGCTCACCCTTTCTAAAGGGAATTTTCGTATCACTTTTATTTGTTATTTATTTTTTGGAACGTGCTGGCCAGGCCATGTCTGAGCTGTGTTTTCCACCTGTTGTACCTCTTTAACAGCTAGAGCTCTGTGGCCTTGCTTTCTCTATTTGTGTTCATGGCTGTGAAAATAGTCGCTCTTCTGTTTCAGATTTGTTTTCAGTGACGGATAGGTTACCTCCAAGGCGTTGGTAGCCATCACTGTGACACTCCTCTGTACCACAGCATGGAGGGCTGGGCTCTGTTATGACCCACAAGGACATACTCTGCCTAGGACAGTGCACAGCGAGTGTTATTTCCAAGGAATGCAAATGCTGATCAACACCTCGATTCCCATAACAGACAAGTCCAGGCAGGAGGAATACGATAAAAGATAAATGCAGGCTTGGGGCTGGGGGAAGTTCAGCTGCGGAGAACAGAAGATGATGTCAGAGAAGGACTTAAATCAGGGAAGAAAGGAAAATGGGTTGGAGTCAGGGGAGCAAAAAGAGAGTAAAGTATAATTAATAAGGAACACTGATTGGCTGACACACATGGTTCTGCCAAACTCGGAAGCAGGAGTCAGGGGAGGGAAGTGTTCTCGAAGCAGTGGTCCTTGCCCCAGGCCAGGCTGCAGTAGGACCGGGCCTCCTGTGGCCGGAATGCCAGCACCCCTGGATGAGGACACAGGCTGAAGAAACAAAGACCCTGGAAAATGGAAGCTGAGAGAGGCTCTGGTTGTAAGATGTGATCACAGAATAGTCCTTACATTTTGAGTAGGAATGTTATGTGGTGTCAAAAGGGGAAAGGAGAAAAAATTCAAAACATTTTGTGCTTATCACTGAAATGCTTTGTTTAAATAATTCTATTTGACTCCAAAATGTAAGTTCCAGGTTAGAAAGATCAAAAGCAGCCAGTCTTGAAAATGAAGCTTTTTAAATTCCAGCCCTGCTGTTGGAATAGAGAATAAAGGCTTTGTTCAAACATGCATTCCCAGCAGTAAGCAGAGCTTTGAAATTGGCCACGGAAGTTGTGTCCCCTAATGGCTGCACTTGGCTGGAGACCAAGAAGCTGTGGCCTCTGGGAAATGACCCTGGGCTGGGCATTGTCTATCTTCCCCTCCAGAACCTCTCTGCCCGGCTCTGCTCTCTTCACCCTGATAGGTGATCTTTAGGGACTGCATTAACAGGCTCCCTTGGCCTCTGGGTTCGTTGGGATTCTGTCAGTGGGAGACACCAGCAGGCCATCAGAGTGGGGAGAGCGAGGTCCAGGCCTCGATTCCCAAGTGCTGGGCTGCTGGGAATTCACTGTGTTCTCCTTCTATAGGCCTTGGCTCGGGCCAGCAGCCCCCCTCACAGCTGAGCTCTCTGCCGCTTCAGGCCAAGACATGTCTTTCTTCAAGGGTTTCCCTAAACTCTCTCAGAGCTTTTACAAGTAGCCTCTTTGTTAGGCTCTCAACCACCCCGTTTGAGTGCACCATCTGTCTCCTCTTGTGACCCAAGGTGATCTAGACCCTTTCCTTGTCAATTCTGTGTTTGTTTTGACCCGGGGCTACTTTGCGTGTGGTTGCCAATCTCCTCCCAAATGATAGTGAAGAGCAGAGAGTCTAGATGAATCCTTCCGGAAACAAATCGATGCCCTCGGGTGGTCACTACGGTTCGAGGGAGGGGAGGACAGGGGTGATGTTCCTGCGACTGGAACCTACACCGAGCAAGATAAATCTACATTGCCCAGCTAGATCTGAGATTGTATGGTCTTAAATTTCATCCGGGGCCTCTGGGAGCCAAAAGAAAGCAACTCTTGACTTGTATCAGCCAAGAGGACCTACAGCCTAGGGTGGGAGCTGCCCTTGCTGTCTCCTGGCTGTGGACCTGGGGCTCGGCAGAGGTTCCGGGGAAGCACCCACAGCCTGAAGACAAGACGTCCCCTGGGCCATGCATTTGTTTCATCCCTACAAATGCTAAAATCACTTTACCGAGCATCTTAAAGTGACACATTCACTATTCAGAGGGCTCACGTAGTTCAGTCACTGTTCAGGATCCCGGACTTTTCTGCGTGAGCAGGCTCAGGATTGATTTGGATTTCTGTTCCGTCCTTTGTGATCACCTAATTCTCATCAGTGAGCCCACTTTCTTTGCCTTTGTTCTTCAAAGGAAGGCCATATTCCGTGTCAGTCTTGCTTCCTCGTGGCCACCTTCCTCAGTTGCTGGTAGAATCAACCCTTCTCTCTGCATTTCCGTAAGTTATCTGGAGCAGCCCTTGGCGGGAGCTGTGGCCATTCCTACTACTGTCCCAGGGCCCTCACTCAAGCAGCAACACACAAGTGCCCGTGGAACATTGGGAAGATTAACAGGGCCATTGCAGTGTCACCGCTGGCTATCTTAGAGGCTTCCCCTCTTGGTTGCCTGGTGCCATCCCAGACATCCAGTGAACACAAGGTGAAGACCTTAGAGGACCTTCTCCCCAAAACAGGCAGTGGTTCCTGGCCTGACCCAGAGGACAGGCCCATGGATGCAGTGCAACCCCCTCCCCCATTACAGACTTCTCCCAAGTGGATTCTGCAGCATCTCCAGACCAGATGCATCCTTGGCATCAATACAGAGGCTACATAAATCTCCCTGCCCTTGGGAGACAGATATTCTTTGACCCTCTTACCCATGGCAGGCTCCGCAGACAAGAGCCTGACATCAAGCTGTTGTTTAGGACTTTTCTCATCAGCACAGAAAGTTATCTTCATCCCCGGGGCAATGGCAAGGTCTCAGGAGTCAGCATTTCCAGTCTGACTAGGGGCAAGGCAAGTGGAAGATGAGTTGACTTCCTCCCTGGGCCCTGAGGAAGAAGCTCTCTTGTGGAGGTGGCAATTTCCTGGTCCAGGCATTGGCTTACACTGAGTTTACTAGAGACCGAAGTCCTTTTGTTAGCTGGACTTTGAGCTGAATCAGTGGAAGGGATCTCTGTCTTTTAACTAAAGCCCCTCTTTAGGGTCATGCTGTAATGATCGCAGCAGTATCTACAGAGCACTTACCACATGCCAGACACCAACCTGAGCACTTCACACGGATTCTTGTAATCCTTACAACACCTGAAGTTGGTTCTGTTACCTCTACAGGAGGAATCGTTAAGGCAGAGAGGTTAAGAAACTTGTCCAGGGTCACACAGCTAAGAAATAGCAGAACCAAGATTTGAACCCAGCTGACAGGCTCAAGTGTGCCTCAAGGCATTTGTAGTTCAGGCCTGAGACTGCTAGAAACTTCCACCTCAGAGTTCCAAAAGGTGAAGTGGTCCATGAACATCCTGTCTCCCAGTAAAAGCTGAGATAATTTGGAGAAGTTTGGACCCTGAGGTTTCAGAATGGAGTTGGATTATATTGCTTGTTGACAAATTTGAATAAGACCCAATCACACTGTACCAGGGAGAGCTGCATTCTGCAGGACTTTGCATGATAAAAATAAGTTCTAAGTGCTCTAACTGATCATTCCTAGGAGCAGTCTTTACAAGCCTTTGAATATATTTTTGACAGAAGGGAGAAAAAAGGTCCATTGCCTGCTCAGGTACTCACATGAGCCACCCTGTCTGTGCAGACATGATGGATTGATGCTTACCAGGAGCCAAGTGCTGTAATTCCCATTGCAGGGCAGTGGGGGTTAAGAATCACTATAATGTTTCGATTTCCCATATTTCTTCATCAGGTAGCGTGCATAGCTGTGCAGCTGAAAATACGGAGTTCGGAAGTCAGCTGCTGGACCATTTCTCCGCCTCGCCTCTCTCCTGTATCTCTAGTGTTTGCCATCACTTACCTCTTTAAGATGGTGCTAGGTGAGATGGTGATTTTCCTTGTTATACTGACAGCTCCCTGGTTCCAAGAGCACAGATTCTTTCCGAAGGCTCCGGCCCCTTTGGTGCAGGACGAGGCAAACTCCCGCTCTGGAATGGAGCCCAGTGGCCAAGGGCCCCCCGCCGCCCATCTCTCAGTCTGCTGCCTGCTACCGGTCCCCAGAGAAGAGACGCGGTTCTTACGCAGGACCCTCATTGCTGTTTTGGAACTTTAGTAGAAAGGGTTTCTAGTGGAAAAGCTTCCAAAGCCCATTGAAATGGGTAATTTTTTTTTGTAAGAGTTGTTTTCCCTCTAGAAGCAGTTGCCTGATCATGGCTTGACACCTTTCCTCCCATCGGTGTAGAACTTAGTTGTTCAGCCACTTAAGTTTCATATCAACTTTCTGCTCACTAGGTTTTCTATACAATCCCTGACCATGAACCATTGTTGGGCCCCCCACCCCAATACTCAGTCTCAGAAGGGATGTCTTGCCTGCAGTGCACTTTACTTGCCTGGAGGGGGACAATAGTCTGACCACTGCCACGCCTCCTTTTTCCTCCAGGGGGACCAGCACCACCCTCTGCAGCCCCAGCAGGAAGGACCAGGAGTTGCATAAGGAACGTTCACTCAGTAGAATTGGATTGAGAGGCTCAGTCTTTCATCCAAGAAGTAACAACTGACCATCTACTATGTGCCAGGCACTGGGATAGGCACTGGACAGAAAATGATGTAAAAGACAGTCAAGGTCATTGCCCTTAAGGAGCTTGCAGTCTTGGAGGAGGGGGAAAGATGATTGAGATCTGTAGATCTAGTGTAGGATGGTTATGTATTTGATTAGAGCAGTAAAGGAAATAAAGAGAGTGCTATGATAGAGAACAACAGGATAGGAACGTTCTCCTAGGGCCTTCTGTGGAAGCTTGAAGGCTAACGGAAAGAATGCTTTAGGCAGAGGGGACAGGGAAAGAGCTTGTTGGGTTCCAGGACTTGGTGCAAAGGCCAGGATGACAGGGGTGAGTGAGAGGCAGGGGTCAGGCCCTGCAGGACCTTGGGAGCCTTAGGAAGGAAGCCGTTTATTCTAAACACAGCAGAAAAACATCAACAGGTTTTCAGCTGGGGGATGACATCTGATTAAAGGATCACTGTGTGTTCTGTGTAACAAACGACTAGAAGTGGAGCAAGAAAAGAAGCAGAGAGACTGGTTAGAGGACACTGAGTAAGATGGCAGCAGAGAAGATGGAGAGAAGTAGGTGGATGTGAAATAGGTTTTGAAGATAGAATTGATGGGATCCGATGGTGGATTAGATATGAAGTGTGAAGCAAAGGGGGCAGGCGATCAAGAATGACTTTTGGTTTTCGTTACCAGACTGACTGGTTTCACTCACTGAGGAAGACCAAGTTCAGGCTGGCAGTGAAATGAAGAGCTCCACCTGGTCATATTAAGTTGAGATGCCGTCAGACCTTGGAGATGGCTGCTTGAGTTGGACTTAATGGTTGGAATGGATCAAGGTGGATGAGAGAAGGGAAAGTGGCCTCAAGGGGGGAAAGGATGTGAAGAGTGACCCGGAGTTGATAGCGAGTTGTGTACAAGGGCTTCTGGACACTGGGCAGGGCTCGCAGAACCCAGGGCCCCAGGGAGACCCAGGCACGAAGGCGCCATCTTGGTCGCCCAGCAGCTTGTCTCCCTCACTCAGTGACTGGGCAGTGACTGTACTTTGGCAAGAACAAGGATGAGAATGGAGTGGGATGACATGAAATGCTATTTGGAGAAGTCTCCCTAGGAGATGTGGCCAAGCCTCCTTAGTGCTTAGTTAATCGAACTGGAATAGTGATAGGTAACAAGCCCTCAATAGCTGCCATAATTTCATAGCCTCCCACCAGCAGTAACTCAGGAAATGGTGGACCAGATACTTTCCTGAAGCCCAGATTTGCAGAATCTCGGACCATCTGCACTGTTCCTTCTGCCCAACTCTCCCCCAGGGGAGGGACCCCCACCCACATCCTCTGATGACATGCTCCCTGCGATGGGAGCTCCCTACCCCCTAAAGCAGATGAATTCCACCCCAGAAAGACGCAAGTGCTCGAAAAGTCTTCGTACTAACTGACCCCTGCTCCTTCCTTGAGCCTTGGAAATAAAGTCCTCTCCTGCCACATAACAGCCCCGCAGGAACTGAAGTTCACCCCCACGGCACTGGGAGCCTTGTACCGTCTAAACATCTCCATTTCTCTTGGACTTCTCCTCAGATGACATGTTTCTTGGCCCTTCATTCTAGCTCGTCCAAAATGAACTCAGGCCTCTCAGTATGGCCTGCCAACCCTGGTCCTCTGGACACCAGGCCCCAGTCACTGGAGCCTGTCGTGTTCCTGTTAGCAAGGATTTGTGGGCAGCCTGGTTTGAGTTTACTAGGACAGACTGTAATGATGATGCGTCCCTGAAGCACATTTATTCTCCTATTGACATCCTTGTGGTGGATTCGCCGTGACCACAGAAGAGCCCTTTCCCAGCATGCTGCCAGCAGGGAGCGGCAGAGGGTGTGCCTGGGTTGAGCCTGAGGCCCAGAGCCTGGAGATCACCCTGGAAGACAGATTCGTTTTCCTTAAGTGTCTATCTTTCTAACTATCCCCTGAGAGATACAGAGTGGGGAATAAGGCACCAACTGAATCATAAGCCTGTTTGCCAGAGAATGCATTCGTGGCTTAGCTACTGCTGGGTGGCACTGAGGGGCAGGAGAGGCTTGGGAGCCTCAGATGGGACCTGTCCTGGGCCCTCCCGACAGGACGAGCCTGGGCATCCTCTGCGTGTCTTAGTAACCGAACGTCCCCTAGCCTCCACCGCCTCATCTGTGCCTAAATCAGATGGCTCTGAGCCCTCTCCCTACAGTACCAGCTGGAATCTGAGCCTTTGTCAGAGGATTGCCTCCTCAAACATCCCTGAAAATTTCCAGGACTGCTCACATATGTCCTTGTCCACATGCTGCTCTTTGCCTGGAAGCAGAGGCTCAGAAGTGACCCTCGAGACCAGAGTGTAACCTCTGAGGCCCTTGCCCGTCACTTTTATCTCCAGGGCTGTGGCTTCCCTGCGCAGCTCTTGGGGAGCCAGGGACCGTGGCAGCAGCTGCCCAGCAACATGCCCCATGTCCAAAGTGATGAGAGCCAGGTCCAAATCACAGGGGTCCCACCCAGACATGGTAGGACAGAGCAGCCTGAGTGTCCCCTCATACAGCCCCTGCCAAGGACTCAGCCTTGTGTGATGGGGGGACAAGGGTGGAAATGAGGTGGGATGTGGGGTCAGGCGGGGGCAGAGTCTGTGGGAGGAGCATCACATGTCCTGGAGGAAATGCGCAGTGGGCACAGCGGGAGGGCCCTGGGTGATCTCTCAGGCCATCCCTGGCCCCACTCCCAGGCCTCTGAGCTCCCTAGGTCATCCTGACACGACAGGGCTGCTTCCTACCTGAGCCCCGAAGCCAGTAATGGGATTTGCAGGCTCTTCTCGAGTGTCAAAGAATATAATGGAAAGAGCACCTCTGCCTATGATGAACGACTCTGGCCACATTCATCCTGAAGTTTTTGGGTGACAAAATCTTTCAAAGCACAAAGCCCATAAAAGAAATAATAAATCCCCTGCCTCTATTGAGCTGCACCTCCTCCCAACTTGCCAAGTGCCTGAGAGCAAGGGCAGGAGAGGAGCCAGAGAAGGGCTGGCTCTGTGCTCTGATTGCCCCTGAGTGGACTCAGGTGGCCTGAGGGCCGTGTGAAATGTGGTGGAACCCAGGGGCAGAGAGAAACACAGGAAACACCGGAGACTGGGAGAGGCCTCTGGACTCCCTCCCGCAGGCTGGGTGACTGAAAGTTGAGGCAGCTGGGGGCTCAGCTGAGAGCCAGGCGGCACACGTGAGTATGAACGTTAGCAACCTTGAAAGCTTGCATCGTTGGGCGTTGGTAAGGAGGTCAAGGATGAAGGAAGACAGGAGGATGGGACTGTGGTGTGTGGCTAAGAGCCAGGAAGGGGCCTGCACACTTGGATGGTGGTGACAGGAGGAGGACCCTGGGCTCCTGAGGCTGCAGTCGCCGCCCCTCTTGACCACCTCTGCTGGAAGGCAGGAGCCTGCGACACGCCCAGGAGGAAAGCAGCTTGGGTTCTTTCAGCCTCAGGACAGCTGTGCTCTTCCGGGGGCTCCAGGCCCCAGAGGCTCTTCCTGCCTCCTGGGCCTCCGTAGCTGGGATGAGCCCCTGTGAAGAGGGTCTGTCCCAGGGGCAGTGGAGCCTGTGTGAGCGGATGATGCTTCTGAGACTATCAGAGCCATCGGACCTGAGACGATCTGGGGTTTCCCGTGGGGAGCCTGCCTCCTGCCCATTCCCTGCCTTTCTTCCCTCACATTCCTCCCTGGGATGCCCGGCCTCAGCCCCGCCCTCACACTATCATTGCCCACCTCTGCCGGGCACTGCCCCTGCCCCCTGCCTTTATCTCTGGATTCCCAGGAGGGCAACAGTGGGAATGTCTCACCAAAATCACCTGGGAAGCTTTCTCAGCATCCATGTGCGGCTAGGCTCTGCATGCGGTACCCATGCCCTGGCAGTGTGGCTTTACAATCTATTCCCCCACCCCTTACTCCCCGCTGGCCCGTGACTTGCTTTGGCAAGTCGAATATGGCGAGAGTGACTCTGAGCTGCAGCTTCAGAGGCCTCGTGTGCTTCCACTCACACTCTTGCTCCTCTGCCTTCCCATCAGAACGAACCCACATTAGCCTCCTGCGGGTGAGAGACCATGTGGCACGGAACCCAGTCCACCAAGCCGAGGGCGCAGCCAAGGTCAGTGGACGCCCTCGGATTTGGGCTGGCGCTGGGGGGAGGGGCATGGACTCTGAGGCTGCCAGAAGCACTTACTGTGCAAATCCCCTGCTCCAAGGGGCCCTCTTCCCCCGACCCTCAGGTTCCTGGTAAACCCTCCTAGCTACCTCCACGCCAGCCCTCACCTTCCTGAGGGCCACTCAGGGCTCCCCAGAGTGACTGGCCTGTGAGAGGAGCCCTTGGAGGGGCCGGTGCCTGGGCTGGGCTGCCCTAGTCTCGTCCTCTCTGTCTGCGTGGCTTGCATTCTCTCTGCGGTTACCAGAATAAGCTCATTTAGATGTGACTACGGTGCGCCTTTTCCAGGGGAGGTTTTAAAAGTGAAGATGTGCTCTTGGCAGTCAGGGCCATTGTAATGGCCTGCAGTGGGTGACCCTGAGTGCAGGATGGGGCACTTGGGGAGGTGGTGGCCTTTCTGAGTCATGCAGACTGTGGATGCGAGACCTGCCACCCTTCACTCAGGCCTGTGAAGTTGCCAGCGACCAGGCTAGGTGAGGAGCAGGCCTCGAACCCCAAATGCCCAAACACCAAAGGCCACTGTCCCCAGACCCCTCTTCTGAGTGCCTGCATTTCCACTGGTTTCTAATTGGGAAGCTGAGGTTGCAAGGATTTTCCTGACAGATGGGGATGTCTGCTGCTCATGTGGGAGCCCAGGTGGGGTGAGAGTGCTAAATATGGGGCAAGTTTCCCCTCCCCCTCTGCCACCCACTCCTCGGGCCAGCCCAGGAACACCCGATCTTGGTCTAAAAAACCCATGTGGGTCACCTGAAGCCCTCCACTTTCCAGACTGGGGCTCCTCCACCCTGCAGTGATCTGATGGTATGCACAGAGCCTGGCCTGAGCCCTCACAGCAGCAGGCAGCTTATGACCTCACAGGGCAATCTGCTCTCCTGTGTGATTGCAGCCATTAGAAAAGACTTCTTGTTACTCTGAAACCTTCCTCCCATGCTTTCTCCCTGTATCAGTTTCCTTGGGCTGTGAAACAGATGACCACAAAGTCTGCAGCTTAAAACAACAGAATTTATTCTCACAGTTCAGGAGGCTGGAAGTCCAAATTGAGGTGTTGGCAGGGCCGTGCAGTCTCTGAAGCCTCTGGGGGAGTTTCCTTCCTCACCGCCTCCAGCTTTTGGTAGCTTCTGGTGTTTCTTGGCTTGTGGCAGCATCGCTCCAATCTCTGCCTCCATCTTCACCATGTCTTCTCCCCAAGTCTCTGTGTGTCTTCTCTTCTTAGAAGGACACCAGTCATAGGATTAGGGCTATGATTTAATCTAGAGATCTCAAGTAATTACATTGCAAAGATCCTCCCTATTTCCAAATATGGTCACATTCTGAGGCTCCAGGTGACATGAATGGCAGGGGTTGGTGGTGGTGGTGGTGGTGGTGAGGAAAACATTGTTCGACCCACCACACTCCCCCATGGTCTGTCCTCTGCCCCTGTCAGCCCTACGGAGAGCTGATAACATCAGCCCTGGCTTTGTTTCACGACAAACAGCCCAGCTCCTTCCCTCGCTCTTTCCTCTCCTCATCCCAATTCATGGTCTCTAGACCCGTCAGTCTCCTGTTCATCCCACTCTGAACCACACAGGGTGTCAAAGGCCTCTTAAAACTTGGCCCCATCACTGTAGCCATGGCTGAGCCGTGTGCAGAACCACACCTCCTAGCCACTTCTTGTGGCTGGGGGCGCTGGGGCATCAGATGCTGGTGGGCACAGCACACTTGCCCGGGGCTTCAGGGTCTTTCTCCAGCCCCGTTTTTCAAGTGAGCTGCCTTGTCTTCTTCATTTTCAACTCCAGCAGTTAATTTTTTAAATTGAAGTATAGTTGCTGTACAATATTTAAGTTCCAGGTGTACAACATAGTGATTCACAATTTTTAAAGGTTATACTCCATTTATAGTTATTACTAATTATTAGCTATATTCCCCTTGTTGTATAATATATCCTTGTAGCTTATTTTATACCTAATAGTTTGTACTTTTAATCCCCTAACCCCTCCCTCTCCCCACTGGTAACCACTAGTGTGTCCTCTATATCTGTGAGTCTGCTGCTTTTTTCTTTTCCTTTTTTGTTATATTCACTAGTTTGTTGTATTTTTTAGGTTTCACATATAAGTGACATCATACAGCATTTGTCTTTCTCTGTCTGACTTATTTCACTTAGCATAATGCCCTCCAAGTCCATCTTTGTTGCTACAAATGGCAAAATGTCGTTCTCTTTTATCGCTGAGTAGTATTTCATTGTGTGTGTGTGTGTGTGTGTGTGTGTGTTTGTGTGTGTGTGTGTGTACATATACCACATCGTCTTTAGCCATTCATCTGGTGATGGACACTTACGTTGCTTCCATACCTTGGCAATTGTAAATAATGTTGCTATAAATATTGGGGTGCACATATCTTTTGGAATTACTGTTGGGTTTTTTTTTTTTTTGATATATTTCCAAGAGTGGAATTGTGGGGTCATATGGCAGATCTATTCTGAGTTTTCTGAGAAACTTCCATACTGTTTTCCACAGTGGCTGCACCAGCTTACATTTGCACCAACGGTGTATAAGGCTTTCCTTTTATCCGCATCCTTGCCAACATTTGTTTTTTGTGGTCTTTTTGATGATAGTCATTCTGACCAGTTTGAGGTGCTATCTCATTGTGGTTTGATTTGCATTTCCCTGATGACTAGAGATATTAAGCATCTTTTTATGTGCCTCCAGCAGTTAATTTTTTGACCAGAAATTCAGGATGTTCCATTTGTCTCTGTGAGGTCCCATCTTAAAAGTCTGGACCCCATACTTTGGCCTCAAAAATGGAGCATTTTGGCCCATATTGTCCTGTACTTTTCCTTCAAGGCCTGGCTTGGGCAAAGCACCAAGGAGTTGTATAAACTCTCAGCTTTTGAGGTGTCAGGCCTGAATTGGCTGTTTTTTCTGTACCCCTTAACTCTGCTCCGGGCACCCCCAAGCCAGCTCCAACCTCAGACCTGGCCCACCGGAGGGGCAGGTGGTCTGGGCTGGCTTCTCCTGCCCTCACTGGCCACAGCTGCAGCTAGAGCCCACAGGCTATTCTGTTCCTAAAGCTAAAGGGCCCTGTGTCAGAAATTCAGAGATAACAAACACCTGCCTCTGTTTGGGGTCACCTACCCAGGCCTCTGAGTCCTCATCGAAGAAAATAGGGATGCACAGAATTGACTGCTTGGTCTGCTAGTCTGCAGACTCCTTGGGCTGGGCCCTGGGGTTGAAGCTCTAGCCTCTCAGGCCTAAACGACCCCTGAGGTCCCCAGAGCAAGGTGGGCCAGACTTAAGCCTGAACGCTCAACTGTCCAGGGGGCTGTCTGCTTCTCCCCAGGTCCTGGGGCCTTGCCGGGCCAGCCTCTAAGGAGTCTCCATGCCCTGGGAGTTCAGAATTTTACAGATTAAGAAACAGAGGTCAGCAGGATGGAAACCCAGGCCAGGGAGCTCCAGCCCCGGGGCTTTCCCTCCTCACACAGGCCAGCTGTACCCTCACCTGCTGGAGGGGCAGGAGGTGGGTGGGCAGGAAAAGAGAGGCTAGGCCTGCTGGCCAGATCTGTCCTCTGCTCAACACCCCGCCCCTCCACCCCAAATAGCCTTGCTTTCCACACAAATCAAGAAGCAGTTTCATTAGGCAGGACTCGCTCAGCTCTCCTGCTCCCTGGAGGCTCCTACTGGGCCGTCTTAGGTTAGAAGTTCCCACCAGCCCCTCCAGCTGCCCCTGGGACACCAAGAGCTGGCCTCTCTGCAGCCTTCCAGTCAGCGCCCTCCATCCAATCACACCTCAGACTCTCTGATTTTAATAAATATATGTATATATATGTAGGTTTGTGTCTGTTGGCATGTATCTATAATGTAAAATTCAAACACCACAAAGATGTGCAAAAAATGTAGCTAAAGAAATCACCTGAGATTTCACCACTGAGAGATAATAGCTGTTAACATTTTGGTAACTTCAAGACATCCATCTCTTGAGCCTACTTCCCGTCTCTCACTCTCTCAGTGAGTGCGATTTTATGTAAATGACATATTATAAATGCACTTTAGTAGCCTACAGCTTTGCCAAAACAGTGTACAATGGACATTCTCCATGGTAATAACTACAGGTTTATATCACTGTTATTGTGTGATGGCCTAGTAGGACCATTTGCCCCATGACAAGCCATCACATACCTGTGGACACAGGCGTTGTGACTTTTGGCTGTGACAATCAGCCCTGTGACAGATCTCCTACCACACAGTGCTCGTTTGTGTGATTAACTCCTTTCCATAAATTCCCGATGTGGAGGGGATGGTGAAAGGGCATGTATATTTCATGTCTTGATCTGACTGCCCGACGTCTTGTGGTGGCTGGGGCCCTCCCTGGGGGCCTAAGATGAAGGGGAAGCTGCTGTTACACAGGGCTCAAGACCAGCGAGCCTGGGCTCCATGAGGGCAGGGGCCAGGCTCCCATCCAAGGGGAGGCAGGGCTCTGGAACTGGAAGGGTTAATTAAAGAGGGCTTGAAAAAATCTATAAACACCCAGAAATGACTGACAGGTGCTAATTTCTTCTTTAGTATTCATAATGGCTTTCTGTTAATTAAGAAAAAAGAACGCCCAGGGGAGGGATGGCAAGCGGAGCTTTCTGGCACAGGCAGACCAGGCAGACTGCCCATCTGGGGCCTTCTGGGGGTGTGGGTGTGGCCGGGGCATGGCTTGACCTGAAGGGCTCAGACCAGGGACAGCCTGGTTTTCAGAGAGCCTCTTTGGGCCAGAGGCAGCATTGAGCACAGGGCAGGCAGCAGCTTTTAATTTTCTTCTTTTTGAACTTAGATGGCTGCTGCCCTTTGAGGGGACATGGGACATGTGAGGCTTTGGGTGGGGGCATGGGCTCTCCCATTTCCCAGTGAGTCCTTTCCACAGGCTTGGGCAGGGACAGGTTGGGCAGAGGTCTTCCCCCATGACTGATGGAGAAAGCGAGGCTGTGCTGAGGTCTGCAAAGCAGGCATACTTGTTTGGGTGTGCCGCGTGGGGAGGATCCTGCCCTCTGTTTCTGGGCTGCAGGGGTGTAGTTGCAAGGTGGAGATCACCCCCAGGCTCCTCCCTCTGGTCCTCCTCCATCTCATGCTTGCCACCTTCCTCCCCCCAGATGCCCACGCCAATGAAGCCAAGGCTGAGCTAGAGCTCTGATCTGGGTCACCCTGGACACCTGGGGACACTGGAGACAGCCTGGGTGTGGGCATGTGCACATGTGTGTATGCACCTAAGTGTGAGCCCAGTGTGCCTGTGTGATCAGGAGTGGGTGTCCATTGTCTTGTTTACATGCACATTGTGTAATATGTGCAAATGTGGGTGTGAGCATTGAATGTGATTGTGTATCTGTTCAAATCCTGATTGTACCACTTCAAGCTATGTGTCTTTGGGCAAACTACTTAACATCCCTTTGCCTCATTCTCCTCATCTATAAAATGGCAATAATGATAGTGCTTACTCCATAGCATTGCTGTGAAGATTTTATGAATGTGTGTAACACACAGAACATTTAGCCTGAAACCCCCATCCCTCTCCTCTACTATTCAGTTTGCCTGGTGAACTCCTATTCATCCTTCAAAACACAAAGGTCAGGCAGCATCAGTTCCATGTCAGAATGCAAGAAGATCTACCCTTAGAATCCTGGGCTCAAAGGGAAGAACCCCAGTTTCCAAAGAAGCAGAGAGGAGCCTCTTCTCCCAACAGAGGGGGAATCTACTGGCCAGGGCTCCTCACACAGTCAGCACACAAGTGTACAAGTAAGCAAACCACCACGCATACGTGTACAATGATGCAGAGAGACACGGAATGTACACCCACACACAATCTGAGCGGATAAAGAGGTGCAAATTCTTTGCATCCTCCATGTTCACCGACACAGGACTCATGCACATAACCTTCTCACATACACGATGCACACAGATAAGCACTACATCGTGTACAAACATAATATACAGGCATACACTTTGTACACACATAAGGCACAAGGATAGGACACACAGTACTTTGCACATGTATACAAGGTTTACACTTTGTGCACATGAACATTTTGTATACACACAACACACACATGCAGAGTGCACACGTGCACACACGTACACCAGTAAAGGATGAACATGCTGTCTATACACAGGCAATGGAAGGATAATGAACACATGTGCTTGCACACACATGCCACACAGACCGGCCAGAAACCGTCATCCTGGGGAAGAGCCACCCTGAGCCAGTGCCCCTCCCTTTAACCTTCAGCGCTGAAGGCTGCAGGGGACCCGCAGATGGGGAATTAATTGATGTCATTAAAATGTGGCGATGATAATGACTTCCCATCGATCCCAGTGGCAGATGTGTGGCCACCCCGAGGTGGAGCTGGGAGCTCAGGACTGGGAGCCAGGCTGCCGGTGCAGAGCCCCAACCTTTGGTGCCACACCAGGGAGACCCGACCTTGCACGTTCCCATGGAGTGCAGGGGAGAGACGGACTGAAATCCAGAGGAGAGAAGGGACTTGCCCAAGGTCACCCAGCTACTGGCGCCTGGGTCTGCCTGGGCCTCTCCTGTCTGACTTTCCTCTCCCCTCCATCCCCCATTTCCTCTTCTCTCCTTCCCCGCCCCCTGTAGGAGAAGTCGTTCTGTCTCTCCTTGCCCTCTCCGGGCTCTAGCTGGCCCTCATGGGTCTGGCTCCGTTCCAGGTCTCTGTCCACTGCCCCTGGAGCCTTTGGGCTGTAAGGTTGTCAGGAGGGGAGGGCCTGGGCTGCAGTGAGAAGGATGAAGGCACAGAGGTGGCTGTCAGAAGAACAGACAGATCAGCAAACTCCTGCTCCTCCTTCAAGATGCTGCCCCCTCCAGGACAGGCCCAAGCCCTAGGGTCCTGAAGTCTCCCTCTTCTGATGCTTCTGCAGTTTTTACTCCATCCCAGGCTTTATCTCGCAGGATTGCAATGTCTGTTTACTCCTCTCCTTCCTCGCTGTGTCATGAGTCCTTTACTTAGACTTGATCTAATCTAGATTTCTTTGTAGCTACTTTAGACTTAGCCCAGAACAGGCAAATCATAGGTGCCTAGTGAATGTTGAATAAATGGAAATAGACTGAGACAGACAGACAGAGCTGTGACCAGAGCTGAAGGGACAAGTAGAGAAGGGTTTGGAGAACACGTGCCCCAGGGCACAGTGAATGGATGGGTCAGGGAAGGGTGGTGGGCAGGGTATTCAGGTCTCAGGCTTGGCCATTGGGCAGAGTGCTGGCTCTCTGGGGCCCCCTAGAGGCTTTGGGTACCCCCTTCCTATCTTGGAACCAGACTGCCTGCCTCCTTCTATCTGGTCCTCAAAGGAGCTTGTGGGAGGGTAGCTGGGGGTGGGGCTGGAGTAGTGGGAAGGTGGTTAGGGGAAGGGACATTTTAATGGGATCCAAGGACTAGGATTCAGATTGAGGATTCAGACATGGGCATAGAGGCTGAGCTCTCTCCCAGGAGCACCCCCCAACCCCAAAGCCTAGCCTGGTCAGGCCCCTGGGGATACCCCTATACTGCCTGGTTGCACCGAATTTGTTACTGTCACTGCATTTCCAGGGCTTCTAATGAGCTGCTAATGAGCTGTCAGCTAATTATGAGAATTAAATGGGGCAGCCAGGCTGGCTGAGCTTTTACTGAGAGCTTCTGGGGTATCGGGAGGAGGGAAGGTTCCTGTCTTTGGCCTCGCAGCCCCACACATCTGATTTGACCTCAGCCCCATGTGGATGGGGTGAAGGTATTTTCCCGTCAAGAGAGAGAGGGGACCCCACTAGCCCTAGAATAAGGCAAGCTCTAGCCCCAGAGCTGGGAGGGCTGACCCTTGAGGGCAGCCCCCCTGGCAGGGCAGGCAGGCCTCCTGGAGGGCAGGTGAGAGGGGGTCCAGAGATCTGACTCCGTGTGGCCTCGGGCAAGTCCCCCTGGATCTACAGTCTATCTTCCTATCTGTGAAATGGGTCTGGAGGAGGTGAAGGACCAAACCAGGTGATTCCCCCTAGGTCCTTCCTCCCATCTCGGTCCAGTTAAGGCCCTGTGAATCCTGTCTTTACAGATGTGGCTCAGGTGCCCCAGCTCTGTGAGGATGGAGGCTTGCCTGGGGTCACATGAAATAACTGGTAAGCCTGGGTAGAATAATCTTTAACCAACCAAAACAAGGGAATAGGTTGACAAAGACCAGTACAAGGGTGTTCATAGCAGCCTTACTCATAACAGAAGCAAACTGGAAACAACCAAGTGTCTGTCAACAGAAGAAGGAACAAATAAGTTGTGACATGGTCATACAATAGAATAGTATACAGCTGTGAAAAAGAACAAACTAGAAAAGCAGTCTTCCTTTCACATGGTTCCAATATGTACAAATGTCAGTTATCATAATTTAGTTAGATAATACTAGTTTCCCAATAACAGCTGAAATTTTAGTTACCATGGTATATTAACTGTAACCGCATAAAATACCAACTTCCCTGCTGGCTCTTTAGTCCACAAATCACTACGTAAATAGCAGATGCACATCGTGAACTGTGACCAACCCATCACTACTTTTGGAGTCTGTGAGTGTTTAGCCACTGGGCATCTGCTATTTATTTCAAGAAAGGACAGCAAAGCGTGCAATTGTGTTGCCTCCTTGCCTCCAAGTTATAAACGCATGTGACACTTAACGAAAATTGAGAAGTAAAAGGAATTAATCACAAAGGTGAAAGTGCAACAAAGAAATAAAAATCGATAATGATAGAATTGAAATTTGAATCAAATGTAAGTGGAACTACAGAAGAACTACCCCATTGTTGAGAATGCTGGCATGGCCACTGTTTGACCCTAGACACCCACCCAGAGAAACTTAGTGAGGACGAACTTAATACAAATGAAGAACCTGGTTGTGACAGAAAGGGCGAAGATGTTCCAGAGAAAGCGAAGCTCGGAAAAAAACTTTGCATTAAAGGAACAGCACAAAGGGTACAATGTTAGAAGCTGATCCGAACTTAGAAAACAGCAGGACAATTTGCCAAGGCACAGAAAGGATGCTCCCTCTGTATTGTAAGTTACACGACACAAGAGGAAGGAGGCAAGCTCTGTTCAAACTGCTCTTGATTTCTTTTTTTTCCAAAGAAATACAACACTTCAGTTTTTAAAGCTTTAAATTACATGGTACTAAATGAATATGAGTGTCACCTTTTTTCTCATTTCCCTATACATTTATAACCAACAGTAAGAGAGTTTTTAATGTTTTGATTAAAATTTTTAAATGTCACAGAACAATCATAATGTTCCTCATTGATTGTCAAGAGCATGTTGCTTGATTTCAGCCTGCATAGTCATTTCACAGTCCTGCCGTGCAAAGCGAGGATTGCTGGTACATACAGCATAAATGAATCTCACAGACACAACGTTTAAGGAAAGAAGCCAGATGCAGAAACGTACTTACTTTATGATCCATTTATATGAACTGCAAAAGCAGGCAAAAACAAATGTATGGGGGTTAGAAGCCAGAATATGGTTATTGAGAGTGTATGTGGGGCCGTTAATTTTGAGGAGTCCTGAGGAAGTCTGCTGGGGTGCTGGAAATAGTTGCCCCTTGGTATCTGTGGGGGACTGGTTCTCAGACCCCACTTCGGATACCAAAATCCAAAGATGCTCAAGTCCCTTATATAAAATGGTGTAGTATTTATATATAACCTATGCACAATCTCCCATATACTTTAAATCCTCTCTAGATTGCTTATAATACCTAATATAATGTAAATGCTATATAAGTAGTTGTTAAGTTTAATGTAAATGCTATATAAATAGTTGCCAGTGTGAGTGTGGCAAATTCAAATTTTGCTTTTTTGAAATTTCTGAAATTCTTTTGTCTGAATATTTTCAACCCTCAAATATTTTGAATCTGTGGAGGCAGAAGCCATGGCTACGGAAGGTGACTATTCTCTAAGTTGAATTGTGTGATGGTTATAGGCATATGTAAATTTGTAAAAATATCATCGAGCTCTACATTTCATATTTATGTCCTTTGCTATAAGGTAGTCCTAATTTAAACATTTTTTTTTTAACTGGAGAAATTCTGTGAATGCTTTGGAGTTTCATGTATCTCCATCTTTCAGAATTTGACACAATTTGGCATGACTGGTCTTTTCCTCCTTCTTCAAACTCTTCCCTTGCCTGCCTCCTGAGATATGGCCCTTCGGGCATCCTCCTTCCTCTCCAGCCTGCCCTCAGCCCCCGCCGCCTGGCTGTGAGCGTTACTTTTCATCTGCTGCACTGCCCTGCTAATGGGGCACCGCCCTCCACTCTGGAGCCCAAGCACACCCAGAACCCTCCCTGCCCTCACTCCATCCAGATGGCCATTGGTGTGACCCTGTCACCCTGTCTCCTCACCCCCTCCCGAGAGAGAAAGAGGAAAGATGATTTGGCTGCAGGGAAAGAGGCAGTGCCGGGAGAGGGTGTGTGGGCAGGAGCTGCTCAGGGAAGATTTGGACCTGATCCCTGCTCTAAAGGAGTGATGCCCCATTAATGCCTTTCCAGCCATCCGACACGTCCCTGCTTGAGCCTGAACTCCACACTATTAACCACAAATGGCATTTTGAAATGGCTTTTTTGGGGGGCGAACCCCAAAGACATTGCTAAGATTTACATTTTCAAATATATGCTGACCTTTTTTTCCTCTCTCTCTGAGTTCATTTGTCATCAGTGTATAATTGAATCGATATATTTCCTGATCAGCCCCAAGATTGAATAAGGTCACGGGGAGCCGTGTGTGGGCATTAGACATCATTATTTCACTCCAAATGAGCGGCCATGGTGCGGAGCATTCCGGGCGCCAAATGAAATTCTATTAGATTCTATTACACTTTTACAATTATAGAGACGTTGTGCTATTACAAGGGGAAATGAAGTCATAATAAAAAAGCCCAGAGGTGTATTACAGAGAAATGGGCACACTATTTTTCTAGTTAAAAACTTGATGGAAGGAGCTCAACTGGCTTTCAGTTGCCAAGTTGTGACCTTGTTCTCAAAGCCCCTCGGGCTGCTCTGCCAGACGCTCCCTTCCCAAGCCTCTGCCGACCACAGCAGGGTCAGAGCCAGAGCCCAGGGAGCCAGCTCACCCTCTCTGTTCAAATCCCAGGTCCCAAGAGGCACAGATGTGCTGCAAAGCAGATGTCACAGCTGGGGAACCAGAGGCAGCCCAGATACTGAAGCATTCTGAATCAGAGTATGTAACAGAGAGCAAAGCGGTCAGAGCAGGCATGTGAGAAGGTGCCATGGGACCCCGCAGGGGTTGTGGGGCCATGTGGGCTTGGGGGCAGCTGCCACTGGTGGACCCCCTTCACACGGGGCAGAGCATCACGTGAGGCATCACCAGCATTTTGGGGTGCTCACTCCCTGCCATGGAACACCTCCACATACAGTTGTGCTACAGTGGGAGAGGTTTCCCCTCACCCTGTCCTGACCCTTCTGGGGGGAGTTCCACCCAGTCCTGGAGTGGAGTAAGGCCCAGGGGGGAGTCTGGTAGGGCTTCCTGAAGGAGTGAGCAAACTAGACCTTGAAGGACTGGAAGGATGTGGAAAAAGGGATTAGAGAGGAAGAGCCCTGAAAGTCAGCAGGTGGAGGGGCCCATGTGATGAGAGGCCTGGAGGTTGCATAGCCTGGTGCGTGGGGAGTAGGGGTACGGGGTGGGGGGCAGTGCGGAGAGCAGAGGCTGGAGAGGGGGCAGATGGCCTAGGGGCCAGGATGAAGGTGCCGCACCTCAGCCTCTGTCCCAGCGTTGGGGGAGTGTCTTGGGAAATCTGAGGGCAGGAAGAGGCCTGGTCAGGACTGAGCTGGTGGCTGCCCAGGAGGGGCTGGCTGGGGGCTGAAGTGAAGGCTAGACAACCGCCCACAGTGAGACAGGATGGGGAGACGAAGGAATGGGGTTCAGGAGGATCCCTAGAGCCTGGGTGGGGCTCAGATACCAGGCCCAGGGCCATCCTGGGAAGGAGACAGGGATGGAGCATCTTGGGAACAGGCCCGGGGCCCTCCCTTTCTTCCAGGTGCTGCCCAGGCACTGCTGAAGATTGTCTGATGGACAGATGAGTGAATTTTGAGAAGGTTTTCCAAGAACACATGATAGACAGGATAACAGTTTGGTAACTTCACTTCCGTCTCTGGTGAGGTACATATTCTTCTACCCGTAGGTGGTGGGCTTGGCCACGTGTGATTAGGAGAATTCTAAAGATGCTCTCCAACCCCCAAGTTTTCTGACCCCTATTATTCAGTGAAACATGAATCTAGGTGCTGCCGTGAAGGGATTTTGCAGATGTAATTAAGTCCCAGGTCAGATGATATTAAAATGCAGAAATTATCCAGGCAGGCCCAACCCAATCGAGCAAGCCCTTTAAAAGCAAAGCAATTGCTCTGGTTAGCAGCAGAAAGTGAAGTCAGAAAGATTCAAAGCATGAGATGGATTTGTTGCTAGATTGAGGATGGAGGAGGCCAAGTGACCAGGGATGTGGGCTGCCTCCAGAGCTGAGAGAAACCCTGGCTGACAGCCAGCAAGGAAGCAGGGACCTCAGTGCCATCGGCTCAAGGAACAACCTTACAGCCGCAATAGCAGGAATGAGTTTGGAAGACGATCCCGGGCTCTAGATGAAAACGCCATCAGCTCACATTCTGATTTCAGCCTGAGCAGTGAGCCCACCACGCCAAGCTGGGCTTCTGACCTACGGACTGTGAGCTAATAAGTGGGTGTTGTTTTAAGTGGCTCAGTTCATGGCAATTTGTTACACAGCAGTCGAAGACTAATGCAGCCTGGGGCTGGTCTGGACAATGGAGGTGACAGTGTGTGATTTCTGGGACAAGGCACTGCATTTCTGCTCTGACTCTTATCTCCTTTGACGGTGTGACAAGCGCATGCCCAGGGAGCCCCTTCTGCTGACCTCGAGGAGCCAGCCTAAACCCAGCAGAAACCTGCAGCTAGCCAGCCTGCGTCCTGAAGTAGCCACACCCAACCTGATGACCTGGGAGAGGAAAGAAATGTTGCTGCCTCCACAGAATTCTGGAGTGGTTTGTCATACAGCGAAGCCAGTAATAGTTGACTGATGCCACAGCGATCATTGACTGTTACAAACACCTATGTCCAAGCAGCAGCTAGGAACAGGCTGAGGCAAGAGGCAGGGGCTGTGTGGGGGTCCCGGAGCAGGACTCCCATGCAGAATGAGCCCTGGGGGCTGCAGACAGATGCTGAGTGAGCACTCACTTTGACCCCTGAGCTTAGGGCACTCAAGAGCTCACTGAGTCCTTTCAACCACCCTGGGCTTCTGCATACCCTTCCTGTTGGAGTCACCTCCTGAAGCCCTGCTAGGCAGTCTCCTTGGGAAGGATTGTGTCTGAGCCCTGTGACCTTTCCCTTGCTCCCAGGGACACCCTCACCTTCGTCCAGCCAAACTCCACCAGCGTGGACCACCCAGAGTGGTGAGCTCTTTTCTCTGCAGCGCAGGTGACTGTAGCTGACCTCTACCTTCAAACTTTCCTGGAAGATGTCGAGATCCTACCCACTAAACTCAGGGGATGGGCTGCGTTCCCTTAAGAACCCTGGTGATGGCCTGCCAGGCCTTTCCCACTGCTGGGGCAGGTGGGGAGTGAGCAGCACTATGTGATCTCTTTAGAGAAATCCTGGCTCCCAAATCTTTCTTTGGTCTCTTGCTCTGCCCTCCAACCAGCTGGAGGCAAGTGACTGGGTGGGGGCCCTGGGCCAGTTTGGACCTCCCCTTGGCAAGCCTCGTCTGGAGCCTCTGGCCACTTCCCTGGAACATGGGCGACTGTGCTCTTGCTTTTTCCAGTTTTAGGTCACAGTCCTGAGCAGAACCTCTTCCCACCCTTTTCAAATGTAATGTTTATTTTGAAATAACCTCAACTTTACAGAAAAGTGGCAAGCACAGGACACATAACTCTTTTATCCTTGAACTATTTGAAAATAAATTGCTTACAATCATGCCCCATCACCTCCCGCCCCCACGCGTTAGTGTGCATTTCCCACAGAGAGGGCCGTTTTCTTGCATAACCACCACGTGGCCAGCAAAATCAGCAAGTTAACATCAACATCTAACTGCCATTTCGTCTTCAGATCCCCCTCAAGTTTCACCACTTGTCCCAGTAATGCTCTTTTTAGCAAAAGGATCCAGGTTTGGGGATCACATGTCTCACTGATTTGTACTATTTCTTCTGTTTCCTTCAGTCTGGAAATAGTCTCTCGACCTGTCCTGGTGTTGTCACTTTTGAAGCTACAGGCTAGTTCTTTGGTAGACTGTCCCTCAATTTGGGTTTGACTAATGTTCCTCAAGATTCAGTTGAGGCTGTGCATTTGTTGCAGAAAGATGACAGAAGTGATGGAGGCTTCTTCTTGTTGCCTCCAATCAGGTGGTGCCCAGTTTTGATTTGTTGCATTAGTGACGTCCACGTTGATCACTTGACTAAGATGGTGTCTGCCAGGCTTCACTGTAAAATCTTTTGGCCTTTGTAATTAATAACTGTGTGGAAATGTACTTTGAGACTACGTAAATATCCCTTTCCTCATTCAATTTTCAGTGGTTTCATTTATGTCAGTATGGATTCGTGGTTTCCTATTTTATTCAATAGGTTATCAACTGCTACTATCATTATTTATTTTGATGTTCACGTTGCCCCAGATTTGGCCAGTGGGAGCCCCTGATGCTGGCTTCTGCTTCTTTGATATATCCACATCAGGATTTGAGCACACTTGCTTTTTGGCACAGTAAGACATCCTAGGTTCATCTGTACTTTCCCTGCTCCAGCCCTGGAATCAGTCATTTCTCCAAGAAATCCTGGTTTATCTTCATGAGCAACTACACTTAGAATTCGCTATCTGGGTGCGAGGGGTGCTCTTTGCTATTGATGTAGCACTGTTCCCAGGCCCTCTGGGAGGACTGAGCAAAGAAATAGATGAATATAGGTCAATTGATCGATAGATCACAGTTAATCTATATTTTTGCTTTTATCTATCTGGCTGTCTGTCTATCTATCTATCATCATCTATCTCATCTTTGTCTCTACTGAGAACTGAGTGCACATCAACACCTCCAGTTCTAACCCAGGATCATTCTAGTTTTCTCTCTTTGCTTATTTGTAACTCCCTTCCCCCACAGTGTGAAGCATGAGTCCCATTAGCCTCCATATATTTATGCATTTGATCCCCTGTATTAGTCAGGCTCCCCCAGCCCAGCACTCTCCCAGGTGCCTCCCTCACCCCGTCTGTGTTCAGACCTACCGAGTTGGACTCCCCCCTCCACGTGGGAGTCCGGCTCATCCACTCAGGCTCCAGCACCACACCCTGCTCTGGGCCACCATGGCCTCCCCTGGCCTCTGGTGCAGACTTGACCTTGCTTGGCCTCAACTCATGGCTTTTGGACAGAGTTGTTCATGAAGGAAAGGGAGGAAGGAAAAGGGAGGAAAAAGGAGGAGGACGAAGAACAGAGAGTACCAAATCCATTACTAAATCTCTCTCAGTTGCCTGCGATGGTGGGCCACCCCCTTTCCTGTGGGGCCCGTTTGCCACTGCCGTTTTGCAGACCTTGGGTTATCAGACTGGTGAGTGGCTTTGCTTGTGCTCAGCCCTCCTCTCCATTCCCTCTACTCAAGCTCTCTGTGCCTCAGCCTTCTCATCTGCAGAATGCAGATAACAGTAGAATCTACCTCAGACGTTGTTGAGAGGATGCAACGGTCCAGGCCCAGGGCATACCAGGCCTTCTGGGGGACCTGCCCCAGGGCCTTGTCACTGTGCCCTCCTCCCCCTCACTGTTCTAGCCTGCTCCTGGCGGTTGCTCAGGCAGAAGTGTAACTGGACAAGCTTAAAGTCCATCCTTCCACCCTGCTGCATTCAAGCCGGCAAGCTGAGCACCCACTTCCCATCCCCACTGCAGGTGAGCCTTCACATGTTTGGGCCTTGCCTGGAGGGCAGAGATAGGCCCTTAGCTGGGTGGCAGACCTCAGTTCCTGACCCTGACTGTGCCCATGGCAGCCTGGTGCCCCACCCAACAATATGCTGGAGGCAGCATGGGCTGTTGGCTCAAGGGGGTCTCCACAGCTGCCCTGGGCATGGGCTTGTTCCCAGGGCTCAGACATGCTCTGTCCTTGGGCTGTGACTCCTCCCAGTCCCCTCACCCTGAAGTCTTTTTCCTTGTTGTCTCTGAGTTGAGGCTACATCGCAGGAGAGACCAATGCTCAGCACGGCTTGGCAGCTGTGTGCAGGCAGTCTATGATTTTTTAGGATGTGGAGAAGGCCTGGTGGCAGCTGTGTCATAATGGAGGACATCTGGGCAGAGTCTGGGGAAACAAGAGAGGGCTAGGAAGAAAGGCTGAGTGAAGCCAGGAGCCTGGTGTGGGGAGGTGGCTGGAGTCCCCCTGGCTACATAGGCTGGGCTCCCGGGAAGCCAGCCTTCAGAGTGGACAGTAGCTACAGTGGACCGAGTCCCTACAGTTTTCTGCCTTCAATTCCCATGCATCTCTAGACAATTCCTGGCATGGAGCTCTGGTTACAGACTTGGCATGAACCCTCTGGGCTGACAGCCCCACAGAGGAGCAGTGTGCATGGTTCAAATGTGATTCTGGGGTCCACCTCAAGGATGCAGTTCCCTTCCTGTAATGCCTGTGGGATTCCTGGAGCGGGACAGGAGGCTGCTTTCTCCTAGTGGGAGGGGTATCAGGGCAGAAGCACCCTGGGGTGTGCAAGGATTTCCCTGTGGGGCAGGTGCCTACCCCTGCCACCCTTTGAAGCCCAGGCCTGTGCACAGGCCTGGAGCTCGGGGCTAATTGTGAATTAGGAGCCCAATTATGCCCGGCAAAATTGGCTCTGCACTGCCTCCTCTTCTCGACAGACATGTATATTAATAGTTGGCACTTATTGAACCAAATATGAATATTCATCTTCATTTATATTTCAAGGCCTTTCCTCCCGGAGGCCCGCGGGGCTGCGACCAGCTCCAGCCCCATCACGGAGCTGACAGCTCGCACTCCTGGGCCCTGACTCCTGGCTCCGCGGGGCGGCGGCGGCGGGCCTGGCTCCCAGCTGTCCACAAACACTCATTAGGGGGCCGGACCCAGCGAGCTGCGGAGAATGTGTAATCGCGCCGCGCGCTGCTAATTAGGAAGCTGATGGGGCATTGAGGGCGAGAGGACGAATTCTTTAAACAGAGGACGGGAAACTTGAAGAGCTGTAATTACTTGGAGCAGAGTTCATTTCTGAACTTGGGAGCCAATGAGTCTGATGACAGCCCGGCCTGGAGGAGGGCGGGGGCGGTGGGGGCGGCAGGGAAGGAGGAGCAAGCCGCGGGTCCAGGCACCTCAACTCCAAGCCTCCACGGTTCCCAGGAGGCGGGCCCCGCCTTCATTTTGTTGAGTGCAATCCAGCTGTGTGTGCGCACCCTCTTCCCCCCAACCCCGCCCCCACAGCGTCCTCGCCCTCCGTGGTCACCTTGGGCTCAAGCTCCTGTCTCTCCAGCCTGCTCCCCTGGCATGACAGGTCATCCCTGGGCGCTCTCAGCTCCACCGAGGGCCTTGGCTCTCCACTGACTGCCACCACCGCCCAGAATGGTGATAGCTAATGCCACTCTTTCCCGGAGCCGGTGGAGATGGAGGGCTTCAGGCTTCCCGTCCCCTAGGGCTGGGACTGACGGGAATTATACCACATGGGGGGCAAGTTTAGAGCTCCTGCCAACAGGACTTCCTCCAGAATGTCCCAGGACCCTAAGAGGAGGTGTTGACACCTGGTGCTCTCTACACCTCACCCACCTCCCCCAGCTCCAGGACCACTGCTCCACCCAGGTCTCCGGGAGACCTCTGTCTGAAATCTCACCCTCACACTCAGGAAAACCTTGCCAGCCACTATCAGCAGGTATCTGTCCTTCTGCCTCAGTGCAGAGTCCCACTTCAGTCATCCGTTTCAGAGCAGCTGGGCTAGGGGAGGCGCACTGCTCCATCCTCCCCTCCGCATCCCCTTTAAGGTCCAGTGCCACTCAGGTCTCCCAGGACAGCTGTGGGCAGGAAGAGCCCCAGGCCCGTGGTCAGCCGTGGACTTGGCAGCCTCTGCGTGGATTGTCCTGTCTCTGATCCCACTGGGGTGAGCTTTGTGCCTGATTGTCCCTGTAACATCTGACAGATCCCATTGGAAACGTGCCTACCTCCCCCAGCCCCTACCCAGTTGGCAGCAATGGTTAGGTCTGAATCCATACTCTGAAAGGACACACTTCCTTAGTTCGCAAGGGGTGTCGCCCCCTCTCCCCGCTATTGGGCAGAGTGGTGTTTGTTTTCTTGCCTCTTGGCCTTTACTCTGTTGCTCAAGGAGAAGCTCATGACTCAAGCTGCATTTTTAAGGTCTGTCATCTTCCTTCTAGAAGGCAGTTGTCAGTACTTCCTTCTAATTCTAGCCGCTGCTTTGTATGCTAACTAGTGATGGTGGTGGTGGTGGTGATCACAACAAAAACTCCCATTTATTGAGTGTTTCCTAGGTGCCAGGCACCAGTCTTGGTGCTTCATATGTATTAACTCATTCAATCCTCACAGGAACCCGAAGTGGATATTAGTACTGTTTATTATGTCTCAGTTTATAGATGAGGAAATGGAGGTTCAGAAAAGCTTGGTGGCTTGTGGGTAAGTGGCAGAGCAGGGATGGATTTGAACTCCAGTCTGTCTGGCCCCAAAGCCTGTGCTTCTAAACTCAGTCCTCAACTGCTCCTGGAAGCCCAGCCAGTGGGGTCTGGGGCTCCTGGGGCCAGGGACCCAGACTGTATCTGATGAGGATGGAGTCAGAGGACAGTCATGTCATTCCTCAGGTTCCCCTAAGAGACGTGGGAGGAATCTGGGCAACATTTTCCTCACTTCTGTATAGATCTGCGCTGTCCAGTACTGTTGCCACTAACCCCACGTGGCTATTTAAATGCACGCAAATTAAATGAAATTACAAAGAGGGTGGGTATAGTTCAGTGGTAGAGTGCACGCTTAGCATATATGAGGTCCTGGGTTCAATCCCCAGTACTGCCATTAAAATAAATAAGTAAAACCCTAATTACCCCCCAAATTTTTTTGAACAATATTTTTTAAAAAAGACTGATAATAAATAAATAAATTACAAATTGAGTTCCTCAGTCACGCCAGCCATGTTTCCATGTTCAGAAGTCAGATGTGAAGTATTCACCTCCCTGGTTATCAAGCAGACCATCCTGAATGCCGGTCGGTGGCCTTCCTAGCTTGGGGTAGAACATGGAATCAGAAACCTTCAGGAATCTCCCCAGCACCCTGCAGGGCCTCAGGGCATGAACACCTGGCGGGGACAGGGTGGGAAGGGGCTGTGTGGAAAAGCCTGGGAGCCCCACCCTTCCACCTGCCTCTGCAGCCCGCATCCAAGCGCCAGAGCAGCGATTAGCAGAAGGGGGCCGCGGCTTAAACCTTCCTTTCCCCTTCTCCAGGAGGCGAGCTGCTCAGAAGCTTTGCTCTTTTTCTTGCAAGAAGAGATCAGAAACAAACATTCAGGCCGGACCTGGCTCTCTCCTGTCTCTCGGCATGAAGTCTGTGCCCAACCCCACCAGCCTCCACTGCCAATTAGGGAAGGGAGGCTGCGGCCATGGAGAGGCCAGCAGCCAGCGCCCGGCCGGCAGCCCACCGGGCCCCCTCCCAGCTAATCAGGTCCTAATTGACGTGGGGGCTTGCCCTGCAGCTCTCCCCTTGCTCCACGAGCCCAGCTGCTGCTCCTCCCCTGGAAGGGGCTCAGCCCTTTGTCCCAACAAGTTTGAAACCATCTGGACAAAAGGTGGGAGCCCGGTGTTCACAGCACTCAGGACTTTCTTCACGCCCCTGGGCAGATTGCTGGGAGAGAAAGCTCCTTGACACGATGTAACCTGCGAGGAGCGCGGGGCGGGAGGGAGGGTGCGTCAGGGGGTGCACTCCTGTGCAGGAGTTCAGACCCCAACACTAGATACCCTTAGGTCTGTGCCTTAGGATACTCTGTGTGGGGAAGCAAGGATGGGGGCGGGATTAGGAAAGGAGATGAGGCCTGAGGGTGAGAGTGGAGGTGAGGGCAGGGGTGGAAAGACTGGCAGCTGGCTCAGGCTGAGCCTGGCAGGGGTTTTTCCTCACCAATGCCACCTTGTCCTTGGAGCTGATCCACTTGGAGGAAAGCCAAGGAAGGGAGGAGGGGACACAGTTACAGAGCATTCTCCTCTTGCATCTCACGCTACGGTTTATAAAATACTTCCTCCTGGTTTATCCCCACAGCTTTGGGAAGCAAGCAGGGCAGGACTGTCATTCCCATTCTGCAGAAGGGGAAAACTGAGACCCACAGTGGGGAAATGATTTGCTCAAGGCCACACAGGATGGAGTTGAAAATTGACCTTTGTTCTCTCCCCAGCCCAGGGCTTCAACACAGGCTGTGGTCCCTGGCAGCCTACAGAAATGTCAGACTGCTACTTCCCTTGGGGAATGTTATTTATTATTAAATTGGCTACCTTTGTTTCCAAATGGCCTTATTTGGGGCTGTGGCTAATAGTTTTTATTTGGAGCGGTAGGAAAAATGGCATAGGTGAGAGACTTTGAATTGGCTCTACATAACTTTGAAAACCACTCCAAAGAAATTTGGTCCAGGCTGCAAGGGTAAAGAGATACCCTAGACAACCCTCAGGCCTCCAAGGAAAGCACTCTTTCTCCAAGACAGCCAAAAACAGTAGGTAGAGAGAATTTTGAACATGGAAACATGGAAAGGGCTTTCATTTTGGATGTTAAATTCTCTGTAATGAAGGGAGAAGAGGTGAGATTCAGACTTGGAGGGGGGGGGGTTCTGCTGCTCCTTAGTCTGCTGCCGCCTGTGCTGTCCCTGGTGCTCCCAGTGTCCACTTCATTGAACTAGCTGCGGCAATGGGGCTGGTCAGAACTTAAGCAGGGAAATAGAAGGGGGATGAACTTTTGGCCTAAGTGTGTGGGACAGCCTTGAGTTACTCAGTTAATGTCCTGTTCTAACCTATTCAGAGGCCTCTGGACCCACAGCTCTCCATAGGTATTGATAGAGGGGCCTTAGTGAGCTGGGAATAGAACTGTATCAGGGGGCTGCTGATTGTGCACAACCCACCCCTCACCCTGGAGGCACCCCCCCACTAGGTAGACCAGAAAGTCAAGAGAGAACAGAAACGGGGTGCTTCACCCTCTTCTTTCCCCTTCCCAGACCTTTTTCTGAACACTGTCCCCCCAGTTCCTGCCAAAGGAGGCTTTGTCAACCTGCATGGTCAGAACTCAGGACATGGATTGGGGCCACGGCCATGGTCTTAGTAAACCCTGATTCGGGTTCAAGGCATCTTGCTGACCCAGGCAGGGCATGAGCCTTGGGTCTTGCAGCCACTGCTCCTCTGCTCATCGCTTCTGGTTCCACGTCCTGGGAGGAGAAGTGAACTGAAAACCTCTCCTGGGGCTTCACTTTCTTTCCTCAGGCCCTGGGGAGGTGCTGATGCCACATTTAGATTTGGGGAAGCACTCGGCCCCTCTGAAGCCACACTCAACATTACAGGTTCTGGCTGCTCAGGGCACTGTGCTGGGCATTAGGCATCACATAGCTATTAATAAAACAGGGCTCTGATCTCCACTCTGCTCTTGCTCCCTCAGGACCCCTCCACCCCCCACCAGGAAGGGGATGTTACGCAGGGCAGGATGCAGGCATTCCTGGGTCCTCAGCAGAAATCATCCCTAACAGCACAAAACCTCACCCTTAACCTAGAATAGTTATTAACATATTAATTAATATTTAAAAACTCATTATGCCTTGATGACGGCTTCCTTAAGCTGCTTTTGTATTAATTGCAGCCACCCAGGAGCAATAACCATACTTATGTGGCAAAATGGAGTCATTCTGCTTAATTACCAAGGAGGTTTTACAGGCAGTCTTCAAAGCCCACAAACAATCAGAGAGTTGATGCCATGTCTTCTTTTTAGATTTTCTTCTAAATTGGATGCTGTGATGATTAGGACGCTGTTTCTTATATTGAGGTGAAACCTTGCCATCAACACCCTGCTTTCCTGCCACTACGCCAGGCTGGAGCACCTGGGCCCCCAAGGCGCAGGGCCCTACCTGTCCCTAGGCTGTGGGGGGCTATTTAACATCAGCCCTGCACATTGGGGATGCTCGGCTGGACAACCCCGCAGTCTGAGGCCCAAGGTCTGGGAACACTTCTCCGTCTCCTCCTGGCAGGGTTCTGCCTCTGAGCCCTGGACTAAGAACCTAATGCTGTCTGTGGTTAACATCTTCAGGTGGGCTTTGCCTTCAATCTTTCGGTTCCCCGGGGGTGATCCTGCCAGGCTCTGCCACAGCATCCCTCCTCCCTGTTACCTGCAGACTTCTGCTTGAACCACTTTCTGCCACATCAGTGCCCAAGCCTACAAGGGGTCCTGTGGCCACTGCCCCCCCCTTCACTGCCCAGGGGGTCCTGTGACAGCAGTAAAGGCAGGGACAGTTGCAGAGGGCGAAGGTGATGGCAGATAGGCCACAGCAGGCTCTGCTTATGTCCCCCTGCCTGTGTGTACAGGTCCCTGAACGCCTCTGAGGATTTTAGGATTTCTGTCACCTTCCAGAGGAGCTGGAGGCACAGTATGACAGGGACCTCTGGTGGCCTTTGCCTCCTTCAGGCTCCAAGGTGTTGGAGGTGCTCATGGTGGCTTGGGGGCCTGAATACTGGGGCTGGTGCAGGGGGCGCCTGGAGTGGCATCTGTTCAGGAGGCCAGCAGAATGTGTGACTGCTGACACTGTGTGTCTGTCAGTATCTGCAAAGTGATGGTACACTGGACTATGCCTTACGAGTCCTGGCCCCAAGGAAGCCCTCAGGGGCAGTGATGGAGTCAGACAGTGTTGAGAGATGGAATCAGCTTACTATGCTTTAGAAAGTATGGTGAGGTGAGGGCAGGGAAACTGGTGAATCCCTCCCGTGGTGCTGATAATGCTGGTACTCATCCATCATGCACAGACACGGCCTGAACCGGTCAGAACCCCGGCCACTCTAAGGTGGTCCCTTATAGCCCGCCGGGTGGGGTGGGCAGAGGCCAGTGGCCACCATGGTCCTTCTGAACTACTGAACCCATGGCCCTGGACTGGCACAGGCTGGGGAGGTGTCAGGCTCGCAGAGGACGTTCAAGGTGGGGGCAGAGCAAGAGTGAGGTTTGCGGTTGGGTCTGGGCTCAGTCAGGGTAGGCCTGACATAACGCTGGATTCAGGTCAGGGGTCAAAGGAGGTTTCCATGGTTGCTTAGGAGAGGGGTCAGGATTAGGGAACAGAACTGGAGTTTGGTTTTAGGAGGGGAAAGAATTTTGTCCTGGATGAGTATAGAGTTGCGGTTATGTATGTGTCTGGGGGTGGGATTTGCTCATTTGGGGGATACTATTTGGGGACCCAGACAGAGGACAAGACCAGGCAGTCATCCCCAGGGTCTACCCCTGCTCGCCCTCGGGGAACACCCAGGGGTTTCCTTCTATTGTTTCCAGCCCAGTGTCTGTGATTTCTCTCCCCCGTCCTTGTCCCAGGGCCTTCTCCTGTCCCAACCATTTTCTGAGACCAGGGGTGTTGGGAGTTGGTGACCCTGGGGAAGCCCTGAACAGAAGGTTCCTAGTCACTTCCATTGCTGCCAGTGTGGGCGGCGTGGCGCCCTCTCCAAAGGACAGTGGTTCTCGGGCCTCCCTCTTCCCTTTCTCCTCCCAGCCTTCCCAGAGAAAAGGCGAGTTCCCTCTCTTGCTTGAGCAGGGCTGTCTGTCTTCTCCTGCATTTGGGCATCTGTGCTCCTGGTTCTCAGGCCTTTGGGTTCAGACTGAGTGACATCCCTGGCTTTCCTGGTTCTCCAGTTTGCAGAAGGCACCTCATGGGACTTCACTTCCATAACCATGTGAACCAATTCCTAGAATAAACCTCCCTTTATATATATATCTATGTCTATCCTACTGGTTCTGTCTCTCTGGAGACCCCTGATGAATACCGTCCACCCAGGGGTGTCACCTCCAGGCACCTGGTCGGCAGCCCCAGCAGTGCTGGGAAATCAGTGTGAGGCAGTCAGAGGCACGTGCTCCCCAGAAGCAAGGAGGGGCTCGCAGAAATGGTGAGGGGATCCGAGGGGACCTGGGCAGAGTACCCCCAGGTGTGGGGCCTGGGGCCCAGCATGTGAGGGCTGGGGTGGCTTCAAGGCAGCCAGCCTGAGATGAAGCAGGAACCAGCTAACTCCACACCGGGCAGACCCCGATTCTGGGGACGAAAGCCTCTGAGGCATGGGGGTTCTCCAAGAAGGGAAAAATGGAAAAATACCTGTAACAGTCGTGGCTAACACTTACATAGCACTTACCATACCACGTGCTGTTTTAGGGGCTTTATATAATTTAATGCAAGGAAATAGAGGCTCTTACTGTCCCCAGTTTACAGATGAGGAAAACTAGGCTTGGCAAAGTCGACCAAAATGCCCAAAGTCACATGACTAGAAGTGGGAGACCAACAGGGGTGACCAGAGATCAGAGGGAGTCAGGAAGGGGATTCCAGAGAGCTCCTATCAGTGAGGGCGCTCCCAGGCTCTGTCAGGGATGCTGGCTTAGGTGACTTGTTCAAGGTCACACACCTGGTAGAATTCAAACCAAAGTTAAGGGGAGGATATTTTTTAAATGAAGTCACACAATTTTTTTCCTTCAATTTGTTGAGTGTCCCTCCCCCCCCCCAAAAAAAAACCCCTTCGTTCAGCCAGAGACACCCAATGTTGGGGAGGCACAGGGTGCAGGAAAGCAAAGAGAGAGACTCGATGTGTAGACTTTCCGAAGAGGACCTCTGTGTCCACGCGAAAATGGACACGTCACAAGCCAGACTTGGTTGAGAGAGAGAAGGTTTTCTAAGTTCCTAAAGCTCCATTTAAACAACAAAGTCGAGCCTGGGGGACTCAGATCTAGAGTTTTTCTCTAAGCCGCAGCAGGAGGAGGATGGAGGGTGTTGCACAGTGGGAGTTCCCCTCCCAGCCGAGGAGGTAGAGGGGTGGACAGCACTGAAACGGTGAGCAGGGAGCGAGGCAAGGGTCAGCTGTTGTAGCCTTGGTTTTTCCCAGTGTGGAAAAACCACAGGGGTTGGGGGCCTCCCAGTGAAGGGGTGTCTCCTCTCCTGTTGCAGCCTAGACTGTGGACAAGGCCAGCTCGTTCATGGGGCCCCCAGCTCTATAGGGGCCAGGACTGGATAGTACAACCCTGGCAATGGTTTCGAAACAGCTGAGGAAGGTATCCAGGTGGCTGAACCAAAGGGCAGCCTCACAGGACTTCCCGCACTCTGTCGGGGCTAGGGGTGGGAGGTGGAGAAAGCACATTCGAGTTCCTAGCCCGCAGAGAGGGTGCTGGGGGAGTGATGATGGATTCAAGTAGGTCCGGGGTCGGTCAGGTGCTGGAGGCTGTGGAACCAGGATTTTGTTGGTGGTAATTTATGCTGTTTGCCAAGTGTTCTGGCTTCTCTCCGCTTCCTGGCCTGGGGCAGGACTGAGATCCTGGCTCTGTGGTGGGGCCACATGACTAGTGGCTGGTCAAAGCATCATGAGCAGAAGTGACACATGCCACTTCCAGGACAGGCACTCGACCACGGAAGTGAAAGCCCCATAGCACCTCCTTCCCTCTGCTGCCTCATTCGCAAGGTCCTGGATGGTGGCTGCTCCGTCAGCCTGGATCCTGGAGGGAGGACAGTGATGACCGGCTTGGAGCCCATGGCTGACTCCTGAAGCCCCTGTGTGAGAAGTAAACCTTTGTTGTACATCCCTGAGGTTTGAGGACTGTTTGTTGTTGTCACAGCATAACCTAGTTTGTACTGGCTGACATGGGCTTCATGACTAGAAACCAGGACAGAGCTCAGCTCAGCACCTCAGTGGACACCGGGAGCTGGTCACACTGTCTGAGACCAGTGAGAACCCAACAGGCAGCACGGGCCCCTGATGCCTTTCCCTGGGCCCCCCCGAGAGGTGCCAGCTACCCCTGCAGTCAGCTGCCACCTTTCAAAGAAGGGAGTAGCATGAAGATACAATGAAAGAGAAAACAGTCCTCAGAGTTTGAATTTGGAAAGACTCAGTATTTCTGCAAAAGATGTCAAGTTAGCCTGAAAGAGACTGTTTTAAACTGGAAAAGGCTGAGCTGTCGTTAATTGATGAGTTAAAGGCCTTCCCTGACTCCTTTCCCAGTCATCGGTGGGAATACAAGCAAGGACCAAGAGGAGATGAATTATAGAAAATAAAGATCTAGGCTTTTGCACATATGAGTGGATAAATTCTGCAAGTTTGTGCCTGCCCACCTCAGTGACTCCAGAGCCTGGGCCCGAGTCTCCCTTGCTGTCCCCAGATAACTCATGTTCCCTAACATGCTGCCTCCGGGCAAGAAGGGGCTCTGAGTACCATGTGCTGGCCCAGAGTTGTGGCAGCAAGAGGAGAGCTGGGGTGGGAGGACATGTGGAGGCCATTTCATGTATCTGGTAAGTCCTTTGTTTTAGAAATAAAAAGACCAGGGGCAAGACGAGGCATGTCCTCAAGGCCGTAGAGCCAGTACCAGCCACACGGGAGCCTTGAAGTGGGAGTAGGGGCCTCCGCCCACAGAAATTCTGCCCTCCTTCCTCTTTGATTCTGTCTCAGAGCATCACCTCACCATCTGACACCAACACCTAGCCCAAACCTGGGTCACCCTTGACTCCTCCTCCTCCTCCGCATTCAGTCCCCAAGCCCTCTGACTTTGACCGCGTGCTAGGCTCTCCAGGCCTGTCTTCTCCCACCCTGCCCCATGCCCAGGAGGCTGATCGCCTGATCTGCCTTCATGCAGTTGTTACCCTTCTCTGAGTTCCCCTTCCCACAGGGTCACCACAGGCGCACTGTGTCCCCCAGCTGAAGCGCCCCCCAGCTCCCCTCTTTCTGGGTCTATATAGTGGCTCCCTCCCCATTTCCTTCCTGGCCTGGGGTGGTAATGGCTCCCCACCCATCCTAGCTCCAGGGTACAACACGATTCTTTAGAGCTTTCCTTAACCCTGTTCACACCTGTGAACATAGTCCTTCAATTAAACTCTTCTCCTGGTGCTCAGTTTGAGCACCAGGTGCCATCTGCTATCTGCCAGGATGTGCCTCATAGAACCTCGGTGGAAGGATTTCTGTAAGGATGGAGATAATGGATATAAAGCACAAAGATCTAACACATAGGCCACAGTCGTCACTCAACAAGTAGAAGCTATAATTAACTGTAACCTACTAAATACTGTTGAAGCATCATTTATCTCTGACCCCGTTGCCACTTTCCTAGGAGAGGCAGCCATTTTCTTTCTCCTGACCATTTTAGTCGTCCTCCTTGATCTGCCTGCCTCCAGTCTCATCCCTTCCTCTTCCATCATTCTCACATCTCACCACCATGCTCCCTGCAGCACCTTGGCTCAGCCTGGCCCACAGCCCATCCCTGCCCATCACAAACACACACACACACACACACACACACACACACACACACACACACGCACAATCCCTCTGGGTTGGGGACTATGTCCTCATCTCTCTGGGCTTCTCTGTGGTCATGGTCTCAAACCTCATGCTGTGGTTGAGTGCTTTTGGCCATGTCTCAGGCCAGACCATTAACTCCATGAAGCTCGGTGTTCTATCTTTCAGCAATTCCTGCAGCAACCAGCACAGACCTAGGCCCACAACGAGTGCTCAAGACATAATTGTGGAAGGAAGGGAGATTAAAGTTTAATGGCATATTCTCTGGGCCAGACCGTGGGCACAATACCTTCTGTTTGCATAAGAGTTACTGGCCCTTAATAGTGCTAGTATAGACACGGTGTTTTATGACTTATATTCGCTATAACTTTCTAAATGGTGTTAAGATCACAAGGTTGGTATTGTCAACAGTTGGAATTTGGACTGGAGCAGGATAGTAGATTCTAAATTGGATTCTGCAGGGCCTCTTAGGGAAGCTCTGGAGATGCCTGGAGACTTGGGGCTCCAACCTTACCCTTCCCTGGGTCCAAACATGGTGGAGAATAGAAATGGGAGAGTAGAGGGAACAGTCTTGGGACTGGCCATCCTTCTAGGGACTCTAAGCTGCTTTGGGGACTGTTGAATCCAACCAGGGAGCCTTTGCCAGGCAGCTCCAGAGACACATGGGAAATGTGAAAAGCCAGGGGCTGGGAGAGAGGGGTGGAGGCTGGAGAGGTGCCCAGGAAATGACCAGCTCTTACAGGATGCTCCCAGTGATGCAGCTTGGCCCCAGGGGATGGGGATCAGAGCTCCCCACCTGTCCAGGTCATCAGCCAACTGTGAGATTTGATTCCACTCTCAGGCAAAGGACTAGGCAGTAAAGTAGACACAGGTCCCAGCACGCTTCTTTGCACCCTAGAGGGAAACAAAGCCTATTACTGACATCCAAACCTATGAGTCTCAAATAATGGTTACGACTCTGGAGCTAGATTGTTGAGGTTTCCATATCAGTTCCACACCTTACTAGCTGTGTGACCCTGGGCACGTTACTTAACCTATCTGTGCTTAGTCTTCTAATATGTGAAATGGGCCTATCTATCAAGGCCACTTTGTTGGAGTGACAGGGAGGCTGCCACTTTGGGTTCTAACTCCCAAGTCACTCTACAGCCACCATTGCTCCTTTGGGTGAACTCTTATCTGGGGCCTTTTCTGTGCTCTCTGTCAGGGCTCTGCAGCCCACAGAAAATGATTGTTTGTGGTCTAAATTCAAGGCCTTTTCGCAGGATACTTCTTGGCTTCTGTGTAAATCTTGCGTGGCTGTGTGCCTCAGTGCTCCTGTCAGAAGTATCAGAAGTAGCTCTTGCCACCACCCACCCCTGCACCACCTCACCCCTGCTCCATTACACTTTCCCTAACATGCACCTTGCTCCCTTGACCTTTCTGTGGCCCTCATTCTGCTCGTTGGACTGGTACAACGAAAGTCAAGTCTTAGTAATAGTGATAAGAATATTTATCGAACGCTTACAGCGTGCCAAATCTATTACATCCATTGGAAGAATGCCTACTAGCTGTGTGACCTGGGGGAAGTAACCTAACCTCTCTGTGTTGCATTTTCCTGATCTGTAAAATGGGGAAATAATACCTACTTCATAGGTGTGTAGTGCAGATCAAATGAATGAGTAACAGTAAAGTGTTTTAGAGTAGTGCTTGGTACACAGCAAGTGTTCAAAAAAAATATTAGCTCTCATTATCAAGTAATTTGATGATTTAGGTGCTATTTATCGTGCCATTTTCCAGGCAGGGAAACAGTTTGTGAGAGGTGGTGTGACTTTCAGAAGCCACACAGTTGGTTAAAAGAGGGACAGGAGTGACTTCAGGACCTGCTCTCCTAACCCCCAACTGTTAAACTGCCTCCCCACCCAGGTGTCTCTGGACACATTCTCCTTGAATTTGGTCTTCTCTCGAGACCTGCCTCCAGTTCCTCCAGCTGTTGCCCTCAGGTTGTTATTGTTGAGCAATTTATTGCTGCTTCTCCTATTAGCAGAAAGTGAGGCCACAGTCACTGAAATCCTGAAGGAAGCCAGTGGGCGGGGATGTGACTCTGGGCATGTGGGGGTATTGATCTGGTAGGCCAGGGGCAGAAGCAAAGAGGGTTTCAGGGAGACCATGGGAGCAGTGTGGGAATGGCCCCCTTAGGTGCTCCAAGAGCTGCTTGGGACAGGATAGGGGCAGTAGAATGACCCAAAGAGGCAGCCTCCCTGTCATGTGGGATCCCTGTCCTCCAACAAAGTGGCCTTGCTAGATAGAGGGGCCCAAGCCCTGTGACCCCCAAGAGGACCATAGATGGTGGGGTGCCTGGTCCTGACTCCTCAGCTGCACACTGATGTCTAAGAGCCTGGGAAACAGCCCCCTGTGAGGTGTCCTGGGGTGAGGCCCACCTCTGCGCGCCTCCGTGTCCCTGACCGTGACCCGGAGGTTGTAGCTAGAAGTGCTCTTGGGGGCCCGCTCACTGCTGGGGCACTTCTGAGGGTGTTTCCCTTCACATGGGGCCAGGCGGATGTCGGGAGGCAGCCTGCACTTGAGGAGGGATTGGGCTCTGGAAATTGGAGACCTGGGTTCCAGCCCTGCTTTAGCTCTGACCTGCTTTGTTGTTGGGCCAAGTAGTCTCTCAGAGCTGGAGAAAAAGGGAAGAGGATCAGTGATCACGCTCAGGAGTCTCTCCAACTCTGGTATCCAGTAAGCTCTACTTTGCTCAGGGTCTGAAGACAGACTGTGAGAAGCACCTAAGAGGGGTGCCTGGCTTCTCCACAGGATGGGTTCTCCATACTCCATCTCCGTGAACAAGGTTTATTGCACACCATCTCCTGGCAGGCACTGTTGCGGGCACTTGGATGCATTGGTGAACAAAAACAAAGACCCCTGGTAGAGACCATATTAGGCTGAGCACGTGTTTGGAGATGCTGAGTTATATGTGGAGGAAGGGACTTGATCTTCAAGGAAAGCAAGTTGGAATCCCTTTGTAAATCAAGGGGAGTCCCTTCATGAAAAAAGAACCCAGTTTTTATCAACTCTGCTTAACAGGAAGCGATTAGAGCCTAGCCAGTTTCCAGGGCTGTTGGAGGTGCTCATTTGCATATGGATATACTATTTATAAATGCACTCCTATTCATTAAAGTTTCCCCAAGGCCCTCAGCTGCTCAACAAGGTGCAGGCTGGCCCGTGTGCCTTCTGCGTGAAAAGCACACCCCCTGTGCCACACGCGGATCTGCACAACCTCACCAGGGGCACGGAGCAATGGTGGGGGTGGGGTCAGGGCCCGGCAGAGTGGGGAGAGCTGAGGTGAGGACAGTCTGGCCGAGGGATGGGGAGCCAGGAGGAGATGCTTGAGTACCAGGGCTGCACTGGGCTCCAGAGGGAAGTGTGAGCCTTCTCTCCCCAACCTGGTAACCAAATCGGGCTAGGGCCTCGCAGCACCCCCTGCAGAGAAATTCTGCACCGGTCCTTTGGGTTGTGCCCAGGTCAGCCTGGGAGGCCCCCACCCATGATAAGGGGCGGCAGTGCTTCTGAAGGTGCTTCGCTCTCCATCAAGGCCCTCCACCCGCTAAGCGCACATCTTTCTAATGGGATTAGGCTTCACACGGGTCAGGGAACAATTTATTATTCTGCTGGCTAGAGCCAAGCTTCTCTTTGAAAAATGGTTACTCCCGGAGTCGGCAATTACTTCAAAATAAATTTACCAAAGACAAAATTGTGCCTCTTGGGTCAGTAAACGACTTGCCTGTTTGGGGCTGGGGAGACAAGGTGTTTATTAAGGACCGCCTTTGTTTCTTGTGCAGTTTTTCAGTTTGAATAATTGTCCAATTAAATATAATTTGGAAGTCAGTGCTAACCCAGTGCCTGGATTGCAGGAGGAAGGATCACTTGGAGGCGTGCATTAATAAATCCCTGGGAGCCCCATCGCTCCCCAAACCCCTCCTTTGGTTTAATTTTGAGAAATTCTTTCGCCTTCCCACGGCTGAGATGCCTCCTGTTTGGAAATGAGCTTCCTTCCCCCAGAGAATTCCTCGGCCTCGCTTGCTTCCATCTGTCTGTCTGCTTCTCTCCAGCAAGCAGAAGCATGGGGTTTCTCGGCGGGTCCGCTCCTTTATGGGCTTGTGGACATGTGGGTTCTTTCATTCATCCAGCCATTCATTCAACAAACACCCACTGAGAACTTACTCTGGGCCCTGCCCTGCACTGGAAAGGTGAAAAACCAGATGTTCTGGCCCTCGAAGATGACTCAGCCCATTGAGAGAAAGGGACCCAAAAATGGGCCTGATTAGTGCAATGTGGCTAGTGCTGTGGGCTGCTCCCCCGGGGTCCTGGGGGCAGAGGACACCCCTTAGACACCCTGGTCGAAGGCTTACCTGGAGAAAGTAACAGCCAAGTGAGGCCTCGAAGGACAAGAGGGAGGAGAGAGGGTGCATCAGGAATGTGCAGAAACACAGAATGGGAGAGCACTGAGGGCAAGAGCCTTGGGTGCTTTGGTGTGGCCAGGTGCAGGGGTTTGGTAGGAAACAAGGCAGGAAACAGCTGGGGCTGGGATGCGATACTACCTTGAGCCTAGTGAAGGAACCTGGAGTTTATCTGCATTCAAGGAGGATGCCAGGCTAGGACCTAGTGAGTCCAGCAGGACACCTAGGGATTTAAGGAGGCATTGCTCTTAAAGGCTGAGCCTACACTTGCACAACCCAGAGGTCAAGTGCATTCTTAAATCTTGTACCCTGGTCTGGGCTGTGGGGCAATGAAAGTTTTCCCAGAGGGAGATATAGGACCAGACTGTTTTAGGAAGATCATTGATGGCTGTGTGCTGGAACCCATCTTCCCAGCCCAATGCAGCCCAAGGGTCAGGGTCAGGGTTGGGGAGGCCAGTTAGGAAGTGACTACAAAGATCCTGGGGAGAGAAGGACACCTCAGTCAAGGTGAGGCTGGGAGAATGGGGGTGGGTCTGTGCTCAGGCCACCAGACAGTCAGGAACCACTGATGGGCCTCACTGGGAGAGTCCACAGACTTTCAAGAGAAGCAGGTCTCCCGGAGGCTGGGGATGAAGCTGCCACTTGCATAGCATCCAGATGAAATGTGGTGGAGATGGACACAGGGAGGCAGCCACGTTCCCTGCAGCTCAGTTCAGCCAGGAGGCTGGCAGCCTGGAGTTAGCATGGCCCCTGGGGTAGGAGGTCTTGGCTGGGCCTGGTCCAGGGTCAGGGTCAGTGATAGGGCCAAGCTCAGGGCTGAGCAGGTGACCAGGATTCTGTTTAGTGGATTCGAGCTGGTAGAAGGGGAGATCGTAGGGTCATGGGCCCTGAGTCAGAGACCCCTGGCCACCAGCCCCTCATTCCTACCCCTACCATGAAGAAAGTAATCAGTGCGAAGTCCCCTTGGGGGCTGAGGTCAGGTTTGGTGGCCTTTAGATGCTCGCAGCCTGACCACCTGGCCTTGTGGCTCACCTGGGGCCCAAGTTCAAAGGGGAATGAAGTAAGGATTGGGATGTGTCCCTCACAACAGCCCTCTGACCCCACCAGGACACTCTGGGCTTGGACCCAAGGCTGTACCCTGTCCTAGGCTCTCAACCCACCCTCCAGTCCAGTGTAGCCCAAAGATGTGAACTGACCTGGGAAGGTCAGTCTAGCTGATGAACTTGTCCTGCCTGCAGCCCCAGCACCTCCAGCTGGTGGTTTTGATTTTCCCCGGAATGAGCCAGAGGGACTCTGACCTTCAAAGAGGGCCTCAAGTTCTCTGGGTCACTCCTTCCATGTTGCAGATGGGGAGACTCAGGTCAGTAGATAGAAAGAGTCCCTCGGGGCCATATAGAGATGAACTGGAAAGCCAGGGCTAGCCCCAGAGCTTCCTGTGGCCAACCAGGGCGTCTGTAGAGCATCTTAGTCTGTTTAGGCTGATAGAACACAGAACCACAGCCTGGGTGGCTTATACACTACAGAAATGTATTTCTCACAGTCTAGAGGCTGAGAGTCCAAGATCAGGGGGCCAACTTGGCCAGGGTCCAGGAAAGGTCCTCTTCCCTGTTGTAGACTGTGACTTCTTGCTGTGTCTTCACAGGATGGAAAGGGCGAGGGAGCTCTGTGGGGCCTCTTGTATAATCACCTCCCAAAGCCTCTTCCTAATTACCTGGGGAATTATCTTGGGCATTAGAATTTCTGCACTTGAATTTTGGGGGTACACAAATATTCAGATATATATGTATTATAAAGTGTATGGTAATTATCATGCCCACTCACCAGCCTAGGAATGTAGTGAGGGAGACGGGCAGCAGCCCTGGGCTGCCCTCCGAAGAGGATCCATCCTCAGGGAATGGCTTGTGGAGGGCAGCTGAGGACTTGGAGCCCATCCCGGTCAGCTGGATCAGATGAGGTGAAATGCCCACACTCAGGAGCTGTCCCCAGTAGGAAGCTACAGATGGGCTCAGAGATGTGGTCACGGGCTTAGAAACTCTCTCTCCAGAAGCTAAAGCTGGGCCAGGCAGTGTCCAGGCCAAGCTGCAGGCCTAGGGGAGAATCTTTTTCTAGGAGCCTGAAGTAACTTCAAGTAGAGATGATGACGAAGTGAGGATCCGGTCCGGACATCCTGTGTGGTGGCCTTGGGAGGAGGCTGGTCACTGGCTCAGAAGGCAAGCTGCTGGCACTGGCTGGGCCCCTGCCCGGCCTGCATTGAGCAGTCATTTATAGAGCACCTTTGTATACTGAGCACTGTTCTATCTACACATCAGTGACACTGTAGTGAACCCAGGGGGCGAACATCTCTGTTGGCATGGAGTTTAGATTTTAGTTGGGGGAGACAACCAACCAACACAAGCAAGTGAAACACAGAGCATGTGAGTTAGGTTAAGTGCTCTGCGGAAAAGTTAAGTTGGGAGGGAGCTGGAGCGCCTGCAGGGCTGGGGGTAATTTTAAATGGAATGACCTGAGACAGTTTCGCAGAGAAGTTGACTTGAGTGGAGACTTGAAGGATGTGAAGGAAAGAGGCTTGAGGATTTTTCCGGGCATGGGAGCAGCTGTGCTAAGACCCTGAGGTGGGAGTGTCTCTGGCCTGTTCAGCCAGGAGGTCAAGACTGGAACAGAGTGAGCAGAGGGGGTGGGAGTCACAGAGGACAAGCGGTAGGAGGAGACACAGGAAATGAGAGAACAGGTGGAGGGCAGAGTGGGATGAGTTCCAGGGGCCTGGAGGTGTCCCCCCAGCCCGAGAAGGCTTGGCGAGGCCCCATCTGCTGGCTCCAGTCCCAGAGCCTCCCTGCAGGCCCCCAGTGTCCCCCGTGGTTCCCCCAGGAAAGTGCTGCTCCAGGCCCTGCTGCTGAGTCCCGTGGGAAGGCACTTGGGAGCTGGTGAGGAGGGTGCAGTGGCCCCCGTGGTGCAGGGCCCCTCTGGCTGCCAGCCCCGTTCTTCCTCAGCCCCGTCGGGAAGGCAGGAGCGGGATTTGTCTGCCCATATTCACGGCTATGGAGGTGATCCAGGTTGAAAGAAAATCAATAAGATGTGTCCATTTATATGGCACAAAGGAAGAAAGGTCTGCAGACAGAAATAGGCCGGGATTCACACGCAGGTGACTTAATAAGACTTTTCCCCAGTTTGAAGAGGACGGTAATTTAGATTTGCCTTTGAACGTCTCTTTTTTTGTGTGCCTCAATAACTCTCAGGATCAGCCTGCTTAGGAAGCAAGGGAAAGGAGATTGGCCGCCTTCTTAGAAGACAAGCCCGTCTGGGAAGGCCGCTTGCTTGGAGAAGTTCAAACACCGGCCTTGAGAAAAGATGAAAGTGCCGCTTCAGCACATCCTCGGCCCATTGATCGTGACTGAGGCCTGGGCCCGGTGCACTTGGGCTGGAGCGGGACAATGAGAAAAAGGCCGGGCTGCCAGGAGGCCTCCTCTGAGCCATGGAGGTGCCGGAGATGCTCATTACCGGCACTGGGGCTTCGTGGCCCTGTGGGGGCAAGATGCAGCGAGGCCCTGCCTGCCGAGCACAGGCCCCACGGGCTGCCACCCAGCCTTAGCCCAGGAAGCAGGCCAGCTCCGACCTCAGGCTGTGGCTTCCATGGCTTTTGGCAGGCCGGACTCAGGCCGCCTCTCTTGCTCAAGCTCAGAGCAAGGGGCAGAAGAAAACCTGAATAACCTGAAGGAAAGGGGGAAGGGCCGAGGCCAGGATCCTTGGGGCTCTTTGAGGGGAGGACACAGCACCAGCCATCTCTGAGGCTGGGTGCTGCTTGTCTAGGAACTGTGGGCAGGTCTGGGCTCCCTACTTTGTGCTACCAGAGTGGGCTCTCCTCCTCTGTTCACCCTTCAGGGATAGCTGGAGTCCGGTGGTTTTAGGAAGCTGGGTGGGTTCCAGCTGCAGAAAGAGGCCTCTGAGCAGATTTTCTGCCCCTCTTCCCAGACCCAGTTTAAGTGTCACCTCTCCCATCTCCCCATGAAAGATGAATAGCCCATCCTCAGTGCCCCTACAGTGCCTGTGCTTTCCCCACTGTGGGCCTTATCACTTGGTGCTGTCATTGTCCCTCCCCCAAACGTAGGCTCCTCAAGGTGAGCTGCCCCCAGTGCACCACACGGTGCCTGGCACAGAGACCTGGAAATGTCTGCCATCTGGTGTGTCATTTGACCTTCTCGCACAGCCGGCAGGACAAGGGGACAGGGCCCATAGGAGCCCCACGTTCAGTGCAGTTCCTGATCCGCCCAAGTACACGTGTGGGGTAGGTGGCAGCAGACCCAGCACATGATGCCAGCCTCTTGCCCCAGCCCAGTGTCTTCTGCTTCAGTGCCCTGGGCCCCGTCAGGTTCCAACAGGGCCGCGGGAGGGCCAGAAGCTGGAGTAAGGGGACTTCATCCCAAAGCGTGGTTTGCATTTGACCCTGAGCAAGTCTTAGCTAGAACAGAACACCATAGACTGGGTGGCTTATAAACAACAGAAATTTATTTCTCACAGTTCTGGAGCCTGGAAGTCCAAGATCAGGGTGCCCACAAGATTGGGTTCTAGGGAGGGCCCTCTTCCGAGCTGCAGACTTCAGAGAGAGGAAGCAAGTGCTCTTGAGACTTTTATAAGGACACTAACCCTGTTCATGAGGGCTCCACCCTTGTGATCTCATCTAATCCTAATTACCTCCCAAAGGCATCACCTCCAAATACCATCACACTTGGGGTGGGCTTTCAACATATGAACTTCGAGAAGACACGAACATTCATTAGGTTGATAACAAAGTCCATTCCCCTCTTTCCCAGTTTCTTCATCTGGAGATGCACTGGGCTGGTCTCTGTGCTGTCCAGTTTGGTAGCCAGTAGCTGCTTATGGCCATGGAGCACTTGAAACAGGTCTTGTTGGAATGAGATGTGATGTCAGTATAAAATACACACTAGATTTCTAAGACTTATTACAAAAAAAAAATCTCATTAAGAATTTTATGTTGATTGCATGTTGAAATGATAGTGTTCTGGGCTATATAAACCCAATAATAACATTGGGCTAAATACAATATGCTGTTAAATTAATTTAATTTAATCTTTTCAATGTGACTACTAGACACTGAAAATTACCAATGTGGCTTGCAGTGTATTTCTCTGGTCTACATGGGTTCTGAGCATGAATGTTCTAGGAATCTTTGCCATGAGATATGGGTGGGAAAGTGCTCTGAATAGAGCCAGTTTTCACAAGGATGATACTGGCAGCCAGGAGAAGCCAGGCCTGCCTCCAGAATGTTAATGCCAAAAGCAGGGCCCTTTGGAAATCTCCTTTCTCCTTTTCTGGTACCAGAAACCAATGACTGTTGTCACGAATGAGGTCATGCTTTCAAGGGGTCTCTCTCATTGGTGGCCGGGGATGTCATTGGAGAGCAGAGCAGGGGGCCTCCCAGCACCTCCTTCTTTCCCTCCCTGAGGTTCATGTGCTGGCAATACTGTTACTAGAACAGGTGCCCAAGACCTCTTGGTCTTTATAAAGGGCCTGGGGACCCGGGCTACGAATGGGGAAGGGGTACTGGGGTCACCTGGGCTAAGAGTCAAGGTTCTCCCTCGTTCCCAGGTTTCCCTGGCCTCCTTGCATTTGCAGGCTGCTCTCCCTACTGGAAGGCCCTTTGTTCTTTTGCCCACCTCGAGACTTCCTATTGAAACTCACTGGCACCTCCTCAGAGAGCCCCCAGGTGGGGTTCTCTGATCCCTCTGTCAGATGCTCACACTATACTGTGAGGGACCAGCACTCCTGCTTGTCTGGAAGCTTCCCAAGAGCAGGGTCTGGCCCCTGTGCTCCAGCACCCACACAGGGCCAGGCACAGAGCAGGTCTACATATTGAAGGAGAGTATGAGCAAGTGGACAGAATCTGGTTCCAGATAGCCTTGGAGTGGGTCATGGGGACTAGTGGAAACTGGGCAGGTGATGGCTAGAGCCTGGAGGTAATGCAGAAAAGCAGTGTGTATGGGGGGAGGTGGGGGAAGACTAAGGTCCAGGAGCTTCCATGACCTCTGCATTCAGAGTCCTCGAGGGCAAAGGTCCTCTCTGCAGGTGATGATGACACCAAATAGGCTTGGAGAAGCCTAGCCAAGGGGAGCAGGAAGGATAGATCCCGAGAAGGCCACGCAGGAGCCAATAGAGCAAGTCGGGGATTTGGCCCAGGAGCCAAGGGGACACCCAGGAGGCCCTGCAGGCATCTGAGGGACTTTAGAAAGGAAGAAGCTACACAGACTGAGAGAGAAGAGCCCCCTGTCTGGAGATATGGGGCTCCTCCTGGGCTGGGAATCTGGAATTTGCAACAGGAGGATCCCTTGAAAGATGACAGTGCCAGAATGACTCTGCTGAGCAAGGCCTTTTTGAGTAGGTCAGGCCGTGGTGAAGCTGGGCTGGGGGGAAACTAGTCCGACAAAGGGAGAAGGCAGGCCTGGTGGGGTGGGGGGTGAGAGGAGGCTCACTGGGTTCCAAAACAGAGGCTGCTGGGACTTGAGGGGAATGTTTGAACCCTGCAGTGGCTCCCAGACACGGCTACGATGTGGGCAGGTTTGTTGGCAAGATAGCCGGGCTCCACATTCTGCCACTGAGCTGCCCCAGGACACCTGACAGCCTCTCTGCACTCCTACAAGCCCCGTGAGCTGAGAACACCATTGTGGCCTCAGGCAGGCAGAGCCAAGGCCCACCCTGAGTCCAGACACCTGGCTTCAGCTGCAGCTCCATAGCTGAAGGCCTGAGTGCCACTGCCCTCTGAGACTTGGACTTCTGAACAGTCCTTGGGGTTTGCCCCTTCCTGCCCGCCCCTGAGGGCCCAGCCTTTGCCTCTTTGAGAAGGGGGCTTCAGCATCTGAGCCAGTAGGGGCAGACCCCCAGAGCCCCTGAGGGCAGGCAGATGAAAGGCACTGCCCCCACTCCCTCCCCAGCCTCCCGGCCAGTCACTTCCCCTCTCCTCCTCTCCTCAGCAGAACTGTAAGAATTATTATTTTTTAAATCCTCATTGGAATGCTAATTTTGATTTTGAGTGTCTGTCATGGGCTCTTTGAAGTTTTTCAGACAAAATAAGTATCTCCTTAACAGAGGGGATTAGCGCCTACTTGTTTAGAATCCTCTGACTGAGAGTGGCAACCAATTTCAGAATCTGTGGGGTTTAGGGAGGCTGCAGGAAGAGGGGCCGCCTCCCTCCCTGGTGGTCAGCTTTCCATAAATGGCTTAATGGGGTTAGAGTTTAACCCCCCCAACAGGGATCAGAGCCCCCAGCTTGAAAGCCAGTGAGCGGCCAGGCAGATCTTGCTATTTAATTCCAGCAGGGCTTGGTTAGAACTCTTTCATTCTCTTGAGTTTAAAGAAAACAAACCCACTTCTCTTGCAGAATGTAGGGCCAGCTCCAGCCAGCTGTCCCCAGCTTCCACTCCCAAATGTAGGCTTTCGTGCCCCAGGTAATTCCTGGCCCAGGCTCAGCCCAGGCTGGGATGTCCCTAGCTTTATGATTCCGTTCAGTTCAGGAGTACTAATGGGCCAATTTGTAAAGAAAGAAATATAATGAGTTATCACAAAGCTCAGCAAGGACTCGACAAACCGGGTACTTCCCATCCATCAGGCACCCCAGCGTGTTCACAGACCAGCCGCAATAGAAGTCCTGCCGGGCCCCTGGGAACGCAGCCGTCTCCGGCTGCACAAGCAGCGGCAGTCCCTGTGGTGGTTTCCTTCCCGCTTTGATTGTACCCCAAATCATGGTCCTTAAGGACCAGGTGGCTGAGGGTGAATGATGTGGAGTACATGGAGGTAAAAGGGGGGGGGTACTTAAGGATTTATTTGCTGAAGCAAAATGACCATGCAGACCATTTTTAAAAAGAGCATTAATACCACTCGAGGGCCCACGAGCACCAGCTGGGCTGAAGCATCTCCCAGAACTCCCATGGCCAGCCCCGTGCCCACAAGCTGAGGCGGCGACTTGGTCTGTCATTAAGCCTAAGGTCATGGATGGTGTTGGGCAGCCGAATCCATCCAGAACAACCTGAGAAGCCAAACTGCACGCAGCCTGGGTGGGCTGTGGGACCTCCTCTGCAGGGGACAGGTGAATGATCTGCTCTGTCCATTCTTGCTGAGGTGACAGGCTGTGAACTTGAATCATAGACCCATAAGTGGGCAAGAACCCTCCTGTTCTTCTTTCAGATGTGCAAAATCAGGTCCTGAAGGCAGATGTGAGCTGGCAGGGGACTCGCATTAAGGCTCCCGGCCAGTTTGGGGAGGAGGGCTGGCCCATGCAGAGGGTCTTTCTGGGCAGACATGCCCCTGTAGTCTCATTCCTGCCCTTCCAGCTTTGGCTACATGCACAGCTGGCCTGCACCCCTGATATGCCCCATCAGGCATATCAGGAGGCCCTTCCAGTGCTGCAAGTCATGGGAAGGTCCCAGTGCCTGCAGATGGGACAGGTAGAGGTCTGGCCACTGTGAGAACTACTTGGTCTCAAACAGAGAGATGTGCTCCAAACTAGTCCTCAATGAGGCTCCAGGTGGCCCTGTTGTACCCTCTTAGATCCTACCTCTTTTCATCCTACTTTGGTAGGCAACCTAGAAATTCCTCGGGCTCAAGGGACGTCAGCCTAGAGCCTCAGAACAGGCAGTTAACTCACTAAATCTTAACAGCACTGTGACATACTATTATTATTATTCCCATTTTGCAGATTAGGAAAACTGAGACAGAATGGCTAAATAATTTAAGGTCATCTATCTACTGAATGACAGAGTGAGAGTTCAAACTCAGCCAACATGGCCCCAGAATCAGTGCTCCAGTGGCCACCAGTGCCTGGAGTCCAGCAGAGTCCTGAGATCTGAACTTGGTATCTACTATCAGGGCAGGCTGAGTGGCCAAAGGCTGAGATTTCCCTGCACTGTGGGTGACAAGATACAGGGAGAGGGCAGTGGATGCAGGGAATTGACTTGGGTTTGGGGAGACCCCAAGGAGCATGGAGCTGATGGGATTAACACCTGCTGTGTGCCAGGCACTATGCCCAGCACTTCATCCACAGTATCTGATGAAAGTGTCCAGCAGCCCTGCAAGGTAGGAATTACTATCTTCATTTAACTGATGAATAAGATGGAGACTCAGAAAGGTTAAGTAACTTGTTCTTGGTCACACAGCTTATAAAGAGCATAGGTGGATTTCAAACCCTAATCCATCTGGTTTCAAAGGCCATCTGTGCCACAGGAGGGCTGGGTGGAGATGGAGAAAGAAGAGAGGGAAGGCAAAAACTCAGAATGACATACCTGGGGAGGATTGGATGGCCTTTCTGCAACTCACCAGAGCTGGGAACACCGAGAAGCCACACTTAGAGCCAAAGGGCGCTGGGTCAGACTGGCTCACGGGCAGATGGGGATTCTTCAGAGTGGCAGGGACCCTTCCTGTGGGAGGGTGCTGGCCTGCATGCAGGTAGAGGCTGCAAGGACTGACCTCCTGGATTCCTGCTAGGTTATCACTCTGAGCTTCCTCTAGGGTAGGGGGCAGGTAAACTGTTGCTAACCAGAGGGAGACAGCACTCCATGGACCAGGAGGAAGGCTAAAGCCCTCGCTTACATCACCACTGCAGCTTCCCCCATCCCTGTGTCCAATGTGTCCCCGCATCTCCTGGTCATCACCCCCTGCCTCCTGGGCTCCCATGTCCTGTGACCCGTCCTGGGAGTGGAAGGGTTACGGCTTCTGCTGCTGAGTGGAGGCTGCTGTTCCCCAGCGTTAAGCAGCTTTAGTGTCTCCTACCCCAGCCCTGATTTAAAATTCATAAATGCTAATCCTTCATAATTTACGGTTTAAAAGCAGCCCCACTCACAGGCCCCGTGGCTACAGCTCTGTCAGAGTAATTATGCCGCCAAGCCGAAATTGGACTACTAACTGAGATATTAAACAGGGGGGGAAATCCTCGCGCTGGCAGCCGACCCAATTATTCCAAATAAGCAAACAGATTAGTGAGTAATTTTCCAGTTAAATTTGGTGATTGGTGCCAGAATTGTATGTTAAATATTCAGAAGTAAATAGATTAAAGATGAAATGTGCCCCCCCTCCTTTTTTTCTGGGCTTAATTTACTGGTTATATTAAAACTTTTTCATGAGGAGAAAAAAAGTAAAAATGATAATTAAAAAATCCAAATAAACCCCTCTGGGCCTCCCCAGTGCTGCCTGGCAGAGGCCAGAGCTGGATACAGTCCCCTCCAGCCTCCTTGACTTCCCAGCCACTGCTGGGCAGGGCTGACCAAGACCCCGAGCCCAAACTGCAGCCCTCCCCAGGGAAGGGGGGATGTGGGATTCTGGGAATCCGGGTGGGCTAGGGACCTCTCTGGCTTGGTGCACTGGGATTGCATTTCTTTACAAAGAGAAATCCCAAATCTATTAGTCTTATAATCAGAGCTGAGAAAATCTGGGCAGGGTTGGCAGAGAGAGAGGCGATTCGTGGGGCCAGTGAGGCCCCAGGGGTGTTGGGCTCGTCTGGGCACAGAGCAGTCTCTGCTTCTTAGGTCCCCCTGCTGGCAGCTGGGTCCTCAGCCACCACGTTTCCCCACCATGATTTCCTGGCCTGTCTGTAGCTGCTGGTCTGCTGTCCGGGGGTGCGGTTGCTGAGCAGCGGCACACGCACCTGCTGGGACCTCCCCACTGCTTAGCCTCCTACACTCCTTCCTGGCAGCCTGAACACTCACTTCTCCACCTCCTCCTTTGATTTTCTGCAGCAGCTCACCCACAGCGGAATGTTCGATAGGGAGGGGCCTGTGAGTCATCTCCCCAAAAATCAAATGTAGAAACAAAGGCCCAGAGAGGGCAATGAATTGTCCCAAGGCACCCAGCAGGCTCTTTGGTCACTCAGTCTGTGTGCTTGCGCGTGCTCTCTCTCTCTCCCTCCCTCCCTCCCTCTCTCTCCCTCCCTCTCTCTCCCTCCCTCTCCCTCTCCCTCTCCGTCTCCCTCTCTCTCTTTCTCTCTCCTGCCCCCTAGAGGCCTCCGGCCACTGGCACAGGCTCACCTGGGCAGGCGCGGAGATCAGTGCAGGAATAGGTGAAGAACAGGGCAGGAACCCTTGTGCCAGCCAGGCCAGGAGTGAGCCGGCTGGATCTGCAGAGAGGACAGAGGGGGGTGGGGGTGGGTAGACCAAGGGCCCAGACTGGGATAGCCGGGAGTGGGAGCTGGAAGAAGGGGCCTGGGGAGGAGGGTCTGTAGGTGGGAAGAAGGCAGGTAAAGCCTGCAGGCCATGGAAGGGAACACAGTCTGGGGACCAGGACCTCCTGTTTGGTTCCAGCACCGCCCCCCTGCCCCCTAGCATCCTGATTTCAGGCCTGGGAGCAACCTTAGGCACAGCCTCCTCCAGGGCAGGCCCCCCTTCCTCCTTTCTTAGGGAACCCTGTCTTCCCAAAGCACTAAGAGGGTGGTTGGGGGAAGGTGGGGAATCCCAGGACCCAAGTCACCCTCCTCAAAGGCATAAAAGGTTAAGTTATTTTTTATTGAAATATAGTTGATTTACAATGTTGTATTTGTTTCAAGTGTACAGCAAAGTGATTCAGTTATGTGTGTGTGTGTGTGTATCCTTTTTCAGATTCTTTTCCATTATAGGTTGTTACAAGATTTAAAGATTATCACAAGAATACAGTTTTCTGTGCTATGCAGTAGGTCCTTGTTGTTTATCTATTTTAGATATAGTGGTTTGTATATATTAATCCTAAACTCCTAATTTATCCCCCACCCTTCCCCTTTGGTAGCCATATCTTTGTTTTCTATGTCTGTGAGACTATTTCTGGTTTGTAAATAAGTTTATTTGTATCTTTTTTTTTAGATTCCACATAGAAGTGATATATGATATTTGTCTTTCTCTGTCTGACTTATATTATTTAATATGATAATCTCTAAGTCCATCCATGTTGCTGCAAATGACATTATTTCATTCTTTTTTATTCCACTTGTGTATGTATGTGTGTGTGTGTGTATGTATATATCAATCACATCTTTATCCAATTAGCTGTTGATGGGCATTTAGGTTGCTTCCATGCCTTGGCTATTGTAAATAGGGCTGCTATGCACATTGAAGTGCATGTGTCTTTTCAAACTGGGAGTTTCTCCAGATATATGCCCAGGGATAGGATTGCTAGGTCATATGATAAGCCTATTTTTAGTTTTCTAAAGAACCTCCATACTATTCTCCATAGTGGCTGCACCAGATTACATTCCCACTAACAATATAGAAGGGTTCCTTTTTCTCCACACTCTCTCCAGCATTTATTATTTGTTGACTTTTTAATGATGGCCATTCTGACTGGTGTGGGTGATACCTTATTGTAGTTTTGATTTGCATTTCTTTAATCATCAGCGATATTGAGCATCTTTTCATATGCCTGTTGGGAATCTGCATATCTTCTTTGCAGAAATGTCTGTTTAGGTCTTCTGTCCATTGTTTGATTGGGTTGTTTGTTTTTTTGATATTAGGTTGGATGAGCTCTTTGTATATTTTGGAAATTAATCCCTTCTCAGTCACATTGTTTGCAAATATTTTCTCCCATTCTGTAGGTTGTCTTTTCATTTTGTTGATGGTTTCCTTTGCTGTGCAAAAGCTTTTAAGTTTAATTAGGTCCCATTTGTTTATTTTTGCTTTTATTTCCATTACTCTAGGAGACGGGTCCAAAAAAATATTGCTGCGATTTATGTCAAAGAGTGTTCTGCCTACGTTTTCCTCTAGGAGTTTTAGAGTATCCGGTCTTACATTTAGGTCTTTAACCCAATTTGAGTTTATTTTTGTATATGGTGTGAATTTCATCCTTTGCCTGTGCTGTCGTTTGCTCAATGCCCTTCCCCGGTGCCACCTGTAAGCTCCTAGTCAACCCCTCCAAGTTCATCTAGCTTGTCACCAGCCTCATGAAGTCTTTCCTGAAGAGGTAAAGAAGGCTTCTTTTCTTTTCTCTCCTTGTGCCTTATTCTATGATAACCTATTATAACACTACATTTGTTCACTTATATCTTTAATAGATATTTAATGAGCATCTATTATGTTCAGTAACAGCCTGACTGACACTCTCCCTTGAAGGTTAACCAGCCCCCAAATATCACTGTCTGAGTTCTAGTCATCTTTATATCTTCAGTGCCTAGAAGCATCTGATAAATATTTGTTGAATTAAAGAAGGAGGGAAGGGAGCTTGGTCTACTTGAGGCCACTTCCTGGCCCCATTATCTAAATGTAATTTGAAGTCAACTCTTTTAATTTGCATCTGGTGACAATGTCTTGGAAGCATGAAGCAGTGGCCTGCTGGGAATGGAGTGGGCATTGAGGAGGCAGAAGAGAAAGGATAGGTGGGCAGGGGCTGGATCATGAAGGTCCTGGTATGCTCTGGTAAAGATTTCACATTTTACTCTGTGGGTAATGGGGAGCCATTGAAGGTTGCAGGCAGTCTAGTGACTTGATTCCATCTTAGTAAGGTCACTGTGACTTCTGTCATAGGATGGACTGGGAACAGTGACATTCACTCTGAGGCTGATATAGGTTGGGGAATAGTTTGGGCTCTGTGAGGTTAGCTGCCAGGACATGAGAGCTGCAGGGAGGGAACATTCCAGACTTAGGGGTCAGTTCTTTACCAACTGCCCCACCCTTATGCCCATCAGCTGAGGCCAACAAGGACCAGAGCTCTTCTCTCTCCACATGGCTTTCAAAGTTCTTTGGCCTTGAGAAGTTATCCAGAAATGGGATGGGATGTCTGGCCATAGCTCTGAGGGGTTTGTATCTAGGTTCCGATTATAACACTCAGTCTGCTCTGTGCTTTTAGAAAACATAACACAAGCACAATCACACTGTACAAAATATGTACTCACATGCCACACCCACAAGTGAGCACACACAAACACAAAAGGGCATATCACACATGTACACACACAGGCCATGTTCGCGGGGCACACATACCACCCAAATGTGTACATATATACATGCTCTTGGTGTAGAGAGGACAAGGAACAGGACGGCTCTCAGGGTCACCCCTCAGAGTGACCACACCCACCTGTTCTTTCTGGGGGCCCACCTGCCCAATCCCCCCTGGCCACAGTCCCTAAGGGCATGGTCTGATTGCACCCTGTTCCCACTGGGATTTCATGCATCCTGACCTCACTCCCTTGACACCCCAGCCCTTCAGTCTTCCTGTTGTGTCTTCATCTGACCCTGGCCTCGCCTCTGATACCCAGCAGCCCCACCCAGACTTCACAGGTCTTAACCTCATCTAACTCTGACTTTGTCCTCATGACCCTTACACAGCACCTACCAAGGGGGCATTTCAATGCAGGCCTTTCTCTGAGGTGGTCATGGAAGACGTGGGCTTGGCCCCACTTAGACGTCGTTCCTCAGCCCTGAGTAGGATCACATTTTCCTTGGCTGCCTTAAATTGTTTTGGAAAGGAGGCAGATATAAATTAAAATTAGTAGGTAACTATATGTACTTGTCTCCTCAATCATTACCCCTGCAAAAAAAAAAAAAATATATATATATATATATATTTATATGTATTACATATTTATGTATTTTTACTTATTTATACTAATATATATTTATATAGCTATATATATTTAAGTCTTCCTCCCCTCCAGCTCTTTTCCCAAGGCATCATGAACCCCCTTCCCTTCCTGTCAAGTCTCAGTGGGCCACATGTCTGACCATGCTTCCATGAATCCTTTTCCTCTCGTCTTCCCCGACCCTTCCTACTGGTCTGCCCCCACCCCACTCCCTTCTCTCTCCTCTTCCTCCAGTGGTCTCCTAAATGTTGGTGTTCCTCAGGCCTTATCTTCTCATTAAACATGGCTACTTACAATCTGGCCCATTTCTGGCTTTCTCCCACTGTTGACTGTACACTGAGGCCCCCAAATCTCTGTCTCCAGCCCTGAGCTGTTTCCTGGGCTCCAGATCCCGAGAGCCAGCAGATTTCATCATCTTAACTTGGATGTCCCATATTCAAAAGGGAACCTATCCCTTTCCTTTCCCACTCCATCCCGTCTCTGGCCCACACTGCCCGTCCTCCTGTCTTCGGTGTCCTGGTGAATGACACGACCATCACACAATTGTTGCAATTCTCCAGAAAACTGGTAGCCTGTTAGACCCCCTCCACCACTTCTCTTTTTCTCTCCCCTCAAACACAACAGTCACCAAAGCCTGCTGATTTTCCCTCTGAATGCCTCTTGAATCTGGTCCCCCTTCCCTGCTACCACCACCACCCTGATCCAGCAACCTTCAACTCCTATCTGGATGATGAGAAACATTTCCTGTCTGCTTTTCCTGTTTCTGCTCCACATGCCCCCAATCCAGAGCAACCTTTCTAAGACAGAAATCAAAGCATATCTTCAAACTGCCCGAAGCCCTCAGTGGCTCCCCCGCTGCTTACAAAGCTAAGTGCAGAATCCTTACCAGACTTCCCAGGCTCTTCATGGTCTCGCCACTGCCCACTGTTTCTCCTTCCTCTGCCTTCTCCACCTTTGCAGCTCTGCCCCAGTCATCCTACTCCTCAATGCCTACCCCACCCGCAAAAGGCTATTGCTGTATGCCTCTAACACATTGTGGTCAGATGCTGGTCCAAAGCGTCGACTTAAAACATCAGTAGAGATAGGGCTGGGGCCGGAGGAAGGGCCTCTATTCGTGCATTCACTCAACAATCATCCCATGAGCCTGTTTTGTTCCAAGCACTGGGGAAGGCACTGGGGAAACAGGGGTAAAAACCCAAGGGCTCTGGCTTGGAGGACCTGACTGCCCCCTGGGGAAAACAGAAGGGAAGGCAAGCAAGTACCAAATAATAAAGAGGAACCACTGAAGATGGTAAATCAGAGTGTGATGGAATCCTGATTTGCTTCAGACGTTGGGTGTTGAATGCAGTGCAAAGGGCCAGCGTGGGTTTGGCGAGGCCAGTCTAGAGCTATTGCAGTCATCCAGGAAAGAAATCATGGGGCCTGGATGGGCAAGGAGGTAATGCAAATGGAGGGGTGTCCAGAAAGTGGAACGGGAGGGACTGGACAACTAACTAGCATGGGGTGTGAGAGAGGAGCCCAGGATGACTCCAAGATTTCTGCCTCAGGTGGTACCATTCATGAAGCGAGAACAGAGGTAGGGTGGGGAACAGGTGTGGGTCTTGGCCCTACCCTAAACCCTTGATTTTTATCATTGTTGTTGTTTTAGCTAATAATCAGGAGCACTACTAGAGCCAAGCACATTTGAAGTCCTTTACCTGATGAGATCCTCACAATACACTCCTAAGGAGACAACTGTTATCCCCATTCTACAGAATGGACTACTGAGGCTCAAGAAAGTTAAATAATTTGCCTGGTTCACATACTTGGCAAATGAAGGAGCCAGGATGCCAGTCCAAGCCTGGCTGACTCCAAATATCCCACTCTTTTTTTTTTTCAGTAAAAGTATAGTTGATTTTCAGTGTTGTATTACTTTCTGGTGCACAGCATATTGATTCAGTTATACATTCTGTGTATATATACTATATATATATTCTTTACCATTATAGGTTGTTGCAAGATATTGAATCAGTTCCCCATACTTAACAATAGGACTTTATTGTTTATTTTGTATATAGTAGTTAGTATCTGCAAATCTCAGACTCCTACTTTATCCCTCCCCACTGCTTCCCTCAATGGCAACCATAAGTTTGTTTTCTATGTCTGTGAGTCTGTTTCTGTTTTGTAGATAAGTTCATATGTTCCGTTTTTTTTAGATTCAATATATAAGTGATATCATAATATATTTGTCTTTCTCTGACTTGTTTTGTTTAGTATAATAATCTCTAGGTCCATCCATGTTGCTGAAAATGGCATTATGTTATAATTTTTATAGCTCAGTAGTATTCCGTTGTATAAATATACCACAGCTTCTTTATCCAGTCATCTGTCGATGGACATTTAGGTTGCTTCCATGTCTTGGCTATTGCAAGTAGTGCTGCTATGAACATTGGGGTACATGTCAAAGATCTCACTCATTTTTTAAATTCTTGTTTTTTTAATGAAGTGTAGTCAATTTACAACATTAATTTCAGGTGTACAGCAAAGCAATTCAGTTATACATACATACATACATACATATATATATATTTTCAGATTCTTTTCCATTACAGCTCATTACAAGAAGTAGAATATAGTTTCTGTGCTGTACAGTAGGTCCTTGTTGCTTTTCTGTTCTATATACAGTAATATGTGTTCAAAGATCCCACTCTTAACAGCTGCATTATATCACTTCCTCAAATGGAACGCCCTGCCTGTGGTATGAGCCTGTGGGGCTGCGCTGGTCTTGATCCAGGGCTACTCATCGGAGTGTCTGACTCCAAACTCTGCTTCCCGCTCCAAGGTAGAGCTTGCTCTTCCTCCACGGCTCTGGATCCCTGCAGGGACAGGCTCCAATGCTGGGGGCTCACCTGAGTGCCTCCAGGCTGCAGTGATGGGTAAGGGTAAGGATCTAGAGCCAGGACAGCAGCCTGGCCTGTGGGCAGTGGGCTGACTTCTGCTCACACATACCAGAGCCAAGAGTGATGTCCTCTCAGGCCTCTTATGCCCCACCATCCCCTGCCCTTCCACTGTCTGAGCTGGACCCCTGGGGACAAGGCATTTCACAAGATTTGCAAAGGCTGGGTTGGGGAGATGGCCTCTGTGGAGCGGAGAAGCCAGGCAGACAGGGGGTGCCACAGACCCCTCCAGTGTGGTGGACGCCTGTGAGGTTTTACCTGCTGAGCAACTCTGAGCAACCAAGCACTGGAAAATCAATACCATTCTCCACTTTCTGTGCTGGGCGACTCCTTTTCATTATGTCTCAAGCTTCCTGTGTGCTGTTGGAGATCAAGACGGTTCTCTGACCATGGTCCCAGCCCTAATCTCTGCAGGCTGGTAAGCCTGGTGAGCGCATGGCTTGGGGACCCGTGGCTCATTTTCACACTGCCTTGGAACCCAGGGCCTGTCATCTTGCCCTTAGCCACACTCATCCCTGCCTCCCCTTCTTTCTCTCTCTCTCTCTCTCTCTCTCTCTCACACACACACACACACACAAACACACACACACACACACACACACAAACACACACACACACACACCACACACACACACACACACACACACACACTCAACTCTGACTCAAGTCGTCATTATTTTCCAGATAGTGGAATGTGTGACCATATAAGCACCCACTTTCTCATTTTAACCTTTTGGGATGGAAATTTTTCCCAAAGCTCCCCTGACATTAAGAAAAGACTATATTTTTCTCTTTTTATTAAAATAATAAATATTCATTATACAAAGTTTGGCAACTAGAGGCCATTAGGAGAAGAAATTATTTCATTCAGGAGTCATTAATGAAGAGGAAAATGCACACAGGTGTGCATGCATATGGCATCTGCGAGGATTTGCAGGTGTGCACCAAGGGGAGGGCTGTTTCTCTCAGCTCAGACCTCATCTCCTCAGAGAAGGCAGGAGACTCTGCGTCCCACAGTACCCAGAACAGTGCCTAGTCCACAGTGTGTGCCTAACACAGACAGTATTTGTAGAATGAATGGATGAGCACACTTCAGCGAAAGGATAGAGCTCCTCCTAGCCTCCATCCAAGCCCTTTCCAAGCTCCAGTTGAGAATCATTTGGGAATCAGGAAGGAAACAAAAAGCTCTGAATAAAATACACATCTAACTCTTAAACTCTGAGGAGAATCCCCGACTTTCTCAGCCAGTCTAGTTCCTCTTCTTTGACAAATAATTTATAGAGTCTAGTTTTCTAGCCTTCATGCTTCAAAGTTGATGTCCTGGCCTCCAAGCTCACCAAAGATTAGGAGCAGCACTAGGAAGTGAGGATGCAACAGACAGACACCCCGACAGCTATCCACACCACGCACATCCATCTACGGGGCTCAGAAACCACGCTCTGGGGCATTCTGTGCAAGGACTAACAGCCCTGCAGCCCCCTAGCCTCAGAGTGCATCAATGTGTTTCACTTCCAAACGTAACAGTCACCTTGGCCATCTCAAGAAGGTGAAATCCTGTCTAGGGTGTTGTCCTTTGGAAGGCATTGGAGGCATATGATATTTGAGTTTTATTCCATTCTTCTGAGTGGCTCCCCACCCTCACCATTCTTCTATAGGTCCACCCTAAACTATGCTGGGGACAGAGAAGAGCACACCTGTGTGGTCTCCAGTGACACTGGACGATCTGGAAAGCACAGCTGTGGCTCCTGGGGCTGTGCCCCTCATGCCCTCGATTTTTAGCTTTTCCCCCTCCTACCTCGCTTCCCAGCGGGATGGATTCTGCTGCCCCCGGAGCAGAGTAGCCTCCGCAACAATGATTAATTGACCCTAGCAGTTTAAGAATGCTTATTTGCACACAGTTATGAAGTGTCACAATATGTCTCAAATGCAAGCGGCTTCCATTAGGAGCGGAACAGCAGAGCGGGAAGCGCGAGCAATATTTCCTTAAAAGTTCATCGTAGGCAATGGGGTAGGGTGCGAAGCTAAACAAATCCAGGCAATAATGGAAATGTAGCATGAAATTACTTCTGTAAACAACAACCATTCATTATTTGAACATTTTTCATAAGCGAGCAGGCAGGGAGTGGGGCAGGGGCTGCGGAGGGGAGGGGAGGGGGCTGCAGCAGGCAGGGCCCATCCACCCACCAGAGTTTCCGGGCGGAGCTTTCTCGGGGCTCCCCATGCCCATCTGTCTTCAGAAAAATGCCGAGGCCCGGCTCCATTCTGCCCAGTGCCCGCCCGTCAGGTTCCCTTTCTTCATTAAGCGGGATTGGCGCAGGCAGAGGGAATGTATGATTTAAGGAGGAAAGAGAGGCCCACTACTTAATGTTGATTTGGCGGAGTGTATAACCCCGGAGAGAAATGTAAATAGCAGCCTGCAATAACATGACAGCCCACTAATCATATTTACAAACGATATTAAATCTGTCCGCACGCAGGCCTGCCTGCGGATTGGCCCGGCCGTAATTGTCATTGTAACCAGCGCCGGCTTATGGGAGGATTTAACTGCAGTGATATAAGGTGAGTCGCGGGCTTATTATGACTTTATTATTACCCGGTTTATGTTTATTAAAACAATTTGTCATGCAGAGCAGGAATGGAGGAATGGGAGCATTAAATCGTGCCATACTCAACCTGGAGAGATGACTCCGGGGATGAATGGCAGGACGCCCCGAGCCTCAACTACGTGGCCTCTGGAGTTGGGACCCGTCGGCACCCGTTGGCTGGAGCCCTGACTGAGGGAGACCACGCCACCAAAACCTTAGAGCCCGCCATGCACAGCCGGAGTCTTTTCCGTGGCTCTAACTGCCTTTCAAATAGGAGTCAACTCAGGACAGCCATGGGAAGGACCAGGGCCCAAGTTACTGCTGGGGGTTTGCAGGAGGGAACAAGAGGACCACACTGGGGGCTCCCCTCACCTGCAGGAACAGAGCCAAGTCTGCGAAGCCTGCACCGAGAGAGGCTGCAGAGGCTCAGCACAAAAGATCTTGGAAGAAGTTTAATAAAAGCTGCTTTATTTTCTCTGGGGGTCCTTATTGGTTATTATCGAATTTATTTCATCCCCAATCTTTATTCTTGGCAAGGCAGAGAATGGAGATGGGGGGGGTGCTTGAGAGGAACAGGTCTAAGCGACTGGTAAATAATACTCCCTTTCCCCAATCCAATTATCCGAGGATGAGGGGTGTCAGGAGGCGGGAGGGGCGAGGTAGCAGCTCCCAAGGTAACGGACTGAAGCCTCATGAATAGACAGGAAAGTTACAGGCACTAGTTCTTGCTGCCAATCCCAGCCCCCCTGCTGGGGATGCACCCATGTGATGCACTAGAGCTGGGTCCATGACTATCACAAAAGCCTCAGAAATGTGACCCTTGGTCAGAGTGCCCTAAAAAAGAAAGGCCAGTCCTCATGGACCAGGTGGCTGCACCTTCAGGGTCTCCACTAGCCCTATGGTGCCTCTATGTTTATTAAAATGAGGAAAGGTTCCCCTTTCTCCAGGCAAGGGTGGGTCAAGCATGGTCCACAGATTGGTAAGCAAAGTCTGTGTATTCCAGCTCTCATTTGCTTCCTTTGCCCTTGTGCAGTGAACAACCTGCACAACTGTACGTGATGGCCCTACCCCCACCCCCACCAGCAACCTCGTATCCTGAAATGCTACTATTTAAGCAATTCACACTCTGAATAATGTCTCCAAAGCCATGAATGTTCTAAGCAGTGAAGTAAGGTGAGTCTCCAGAGGGGGCGATGGACCATGAGAAAAGATGTTCCCATTCACATATCTACCAGGATGCCCACAGATCTTGGGCCTCGTGGCAGCTGAGGACAGGTAGGACAGACAAACTGTCCAGGCTCCCTTCTAGGCCCCTGGGCCGTGCTGCCTGTGGGCTGTGATCCCAGGTGCTTTCAGCAAAGGGTGCTCTGGGACATGGTGCCACCTACCAGGCTCCATTCCACAGGAATATGGGGTACCTGGATCCCAAGTGTGTGCAGCACCAGGTGGTGGCCTCAGATATAGAGTGTCTCTGGATGAATCACCACATCCCTCTGCTCCCTGATCCCTGCCTGGCCAAGAGGACCTGCTTGGGGGTCCTGAGTCTGGGCATTCGGGTGCTGGAAGTGAGCTCCTCAGCCAGAACTCAGCTTTCATGCTGGGCACCCTCCTGGCAGATGGGCTTCTAGCCTCTGCTCACATACCTTCCTCCTGAGGTGGCCTCTCTGGCTCTGGAAACCTTTTCTGGAACAGCCCCCATCTCCCATGGAGGACTGTGAAAATGAGGCTGGTCCCCTGCAGCAGGACTTCTGTACCCTCCCTGTCAGAGTCCCACCTCCTGGTGCTCAGGGGTCCTCTGGAGTCCCCACTGGAGTGTAGGTCCGGTGGTCAGTGTCCTAGGCTCGCCCTCTCCTGTGGGTGCAGTCCAGAGGGAGGCAGAGTTGGGCCTTCCCCATCCGGCCTTGTTCTGGGGTGGCTGTGGGTTGAAACTTGCTAATTGTAGGCCCAGCTCCCTAAGCCTGGTGTGGCCGGTGGGCCTTGGGTTCCCTTTGTCTCACTTAAGAAAGGAGTCACCAAGTGGTGGCTCAGAGGAGGAACAATAAGCCTTTATTGCAGCTGCCCTTCTCCATAAACACTCAACCTGCTGGCCAGGGGGAGAGGCCGTGCTGGCAAATTAAAAGTCTCTAAACTTTCTTTATGTCTCCTTGGACACTCCAGCAGCTTTAATGCTGAACTGGCTGGCCTGGCTTAAAGATGAAGAGTCAGGCTGGGGCCTTAGAGGTCCTTCCTAGCCAGGGGAGGCCTGGTGGGTGGGGTGTGGATGGGCCTGGGGAGCCCTGGGGCCCCAGAAGTCCTCTTAGGAGAACCAGGCTTCCTGACCATCTCCATTGCCTGTGGCTGGTGGCTGGCAGGCGGAGTCCCCACCAGCCATTTCTGAGGTCTGCCCTCAAGGAAAGCATAGCCTGGACCTGGCAAAGTGAAGGGCAAAGGAAGGCTCTTACAGGCCTCCAGAGAATCTTGGCTCACCACCTGCCCCCACCCTCCTTGCTGAGTCCTGAGGCCAGTGGACCCCTAGAAGGGGTTGGTGGGCCAGGTCTGGTCCTATCACAGGTGAGGGCCCCCACAGCGCCAACCAAAAACCTTGGCTCAGAGCCTCTGAGCTCTCCCTGAGGGCTGAGAGGCAGCAGGGCTGGGTAAAGAGAGAGACTGGGACAGTCCCTGTTAACAATCAGTCGTCCCGATGATTTTAACTCTTTTCACTTCCTAGGGTTTCCTCCTGTGCACCAGTTTGGTGCTGGATCATGCCATCTTTCCAGCAACAGCTGATTCATAGGCACCAGGGAGGAGCCACATCTTGCCAAAACGTGCCAAGAGATGCAGAATAGCAATGACCTCGGTGGGAGTGTACTGCCTGGAAGGGGGTGCAAAGGAACCTTCTGGAATGCTGGGAATTTTCTAGACCTTGAATTGGATGATGGTGACATGGGTGTACCCGTAAGTGAAAAACCATTGAGTTGTAGTTGCATGCTTTGCTGTATGTAAATTTAACATTTTAGTGATAACAAACATAGGCTTTACCCTCAAGGGCCTGGAATTCAGTTTGAATCCCAGCTCCACCACTCCCCAGCTGGATGACTGGGCACATCGCCCAGCGCCTGAGGCTCAGGCTGTCCATCTATGCACAGGGAGAATATCACCCACCTCTTCCCACTGGCCTTCGAGCTCCGTGATAGTAAGGGACATAGAGAGTGTTCTCAGTAGCGAATAGGGACTCCCCTCTGTGTTCACCCTCTCCCTTACTAAGGGTCTGGCTTAAGCATTGTCAATTTAATAAGAACCTCTCCCAGGTGCTGGGAGCAGCTGTGGGTATGAAGGGAACCCACAGTCCCCCAGGAAACACCTTACCTTATTTTACCAACATCCCAGTTGTAGTGTGGCTTTTGATGTGTCCCCGCATGTCTCCCGCTGCTCTTCCAGAAGGGGCTTGGGGTGGCCTCTCTCACCCTTAGAAAGTTAGAGCTAGAAGTGGGTGTGCTGAGGCTGATGCAGGCCTGGACCCTGGAAATTAGGAGTGGGAGCCCTTAGAGGTGTTGGGCCTACTGTGTTTGTCTTGGGGAGAAGCCAGAGTGGGGTTTGCTTTCCTGGGCAGGAAGGGGAGCGTTGAAGAGCTGGGCTGAGAGAACAAAGAAAGACCCAGCAATGAGACCTTTATGGGACTGGTTCTCTGGGAGAGAAGAGGACTTGGGGTCTAGTCAGGAGTGCTAGGGAAGTGCTCTGGTGTCTGGCACTGGGCACACCTGGGCTCAGACCCTGCCCATTGGTTTACCTTATCCCTCTAGTGTTCTCCTCAGACTGGCTGATCCAGGGTCCCTTCCCTCCATCACTCTATCTGATCGCCTGCTAGGCTAGTTCTTGGCAATTTCTTGCTCCGTTTCTTTAATCCCTGATTCTCTTCAAGCGCAGAGAGAAGAGAAAAAAGCAAAGGCTGGAGGCCTGTTGGTGGGAGGAGTGGGGGAGGGGTGAAAAGGACAGAAGGAGTAGGGGAGGGGTGAAAAGGACAGAAGGAAGTAGCTCCAGCCCTAGGCATCCAGGCTTGATCCAGGGTAGGGACAGCCAGGGCCTTTGAGGGGCCTGGACCAGAGCTGTGAGACCCAGGACTGAGGCTGCCTCCTCTTCTTTGACCTTTCCAGGATGGGCAGGGTCAGTGTAAGTGGCCTGTGGGCTGGGACTCCTGGGCTGCAGTCATTTTTATAGGCCTAGAACCAAGGCCTGGGGTGAGCAGCAAAAAAGGCAAAAGCCAGACCACAGGGGAGAAGATACCGTCAGCCCACCGCAGCTCTGCAAACTCCCAGGCCCAAGCTGAGACGCAAGTCAGGGCTCAGACACAGTCTAGGCCAGTGTGGAGGGTCCGTGGGCCCCAGAACGGTGGCTTCCCCACTGGCTGCTGGAGCTGGTGGCAGAGGAGGGCCCTGTGAGTTCAGGCAGATCGGTAGACCTGTGCTCCCCTCCTATGGGCTGTCCCACCTCCCCTCTCAGGCGTCTAGAACCTTCCTGCTTCCTGGGGAGGTGGAGGGGGGCTGTGGTGCAGGAGCAAGCTCTGGAGAATGGAGCCCGTGTGGAGTCTGCAACTTCTTAGAGGAAAAACCTATTGAGAAGCTCAAATCATGGCAGTAATTAGGCTACTTATTTTGCAAAAGTCCAAATTAAATGGAAAATTTGGTGCTAATGAAAATGTTTCATTTTCCCATTTTATTAAATCTAGCTCTGTGCCTTCCAAGAGTTTGGGAATAGCCAGCCCCTGATGGCTTTCTCACAGCCAGTTCATATCCTCCGATTGTAGAGTTGCTGAGACAGAACACACTCTCAGGGCCTTCAGTTACTGGCTCAATTGAAAAATGTCCTTCATAAGGTAGCAGCATTAACCCACCCCCAGCCACCCTCTCCTCCAGCCCTCCCACCCCTGCCACATTGCCACCAGCCTTCTGCCTGTCACCATCGGCTGTGTGGGCTGCTAGGAACTCAGGCCCAAGAGGGAGGTCACAGGGCTCACAGTGGTCACAGTGGAGCAGGGCTTCTGGTCTATCCCTTCGGAGCCCAGGAAAATCTGAGCTTAGCCTCTTCTCCCAAGAGCCCCTTGTCCCTACCTCTCCAGGCTGCCTGCCTCCTGACAACAGTCCCAGAATGGGCACCAGAGATTCTAATTGGACCCGCCCTTTGATCCCCCACTTACCATCAAGGGGCCTCAGGCAACTCAGTTTGCCTCCGTGGGCGCTGGTTTCCTTATCTGTAAATTGGAGATCAGGCTAGTGTCTGCCTCATAGAGTGCTGTGAGGGTGAATGGAGGGAGGGCATTGTAGAGCCCCTGTCCATGGTGGGATAGATCACCTGTCTGTGGCCGGGTCTCTCCCGGAATTCACCCTCTCTGGCTGGGGTTAGGATGATGTGGCTTCTGTCACTCTAGCCTCTCCAGAATTTCCTCTGAAAGGTCTGGCAGAGGTAGAAAAGGTGGAGCTAGAGGAGGAGACTGTGTTAGGACATGCCAGGCTAGGTAGCAAGGGAGGAGCAGCCTACTCTGATCCTGCCGGCAAGGGTGGTTGTCAGGGATGGGGCTGTCAGTGGGAAGGACAGTCATCTCACACAGACACACTCACCAGCTCAGGCCCGGCCCTCCTCAGTGGGGTTCTCAAGGACTTGGCAGTGGGGCCACAAAGAGACCTACAGCTTGAAACACAAGACACACTTAACATCTACATTTCAATGCAACTCCCACTTCATCCACCTGTAAAGTTTTGTCAGGAACTCAGTGAGTACCCAGCTGTAGGCTTGAAGAAGTTGGAGAGAGGAGCAGAGCCACAACCATCATTTAAAATAACAGGCCCCGGGGAGTGGTATAGCTCAGTGGTTGAGCGCATGCCTAGCATGCGCGAGGTCTTGGGTTCAATCCCCAGGACCTCTGTGTGCCATACGTACATTGTTTCACACATATAGCATAGCTCTCTACAATGAAAAACATGAATGATACTTTTGGATTTAACTTTTTTATTGTTTTCTAATTTAATTGCACTGGAGTCATAGAATGTGTCATTAATTATATCAAATTTTTAGTATCCATTAAGACTTCCTTTGTGGCCTGTTACATAGTCAATTTTGTTAATATTCCATGTATACTTGAAAATAAAGTGTACTCTTTAATTTTAGGATACAGGGTTTTATACATGTACATAAAACAACTGTTAATCGTATTGTTCAATCATAGGTATTCAACTGCCAATGTTTTTACTAATTTTTTGGTCTGTTCCATCAGTTTCTGAAAAAGCAATGTTAAAATCTCCCATTACAATTGTAGCTTTGTCAGTTTTTCCCACAATTCTGTCAATTTTTGCTATGTAATTTTGCTTAATGTACTCTGTCCATTTTTCCTCATAATTCTGTCATTTAAAGATTATGTTATTAACAGTCAGGTTCAGCATCAATACAGATTTCTACATAATTTTCATTCATTTCTAAATCTCAAAATTTTTTGTCTTAAGATCTCATTCACTTGCTATTAATATTATTGTATTTCCTTTCTTTTGGTTAGTATTTATGATATATTTTTCTATCCTTTTCAAGCACTTTGCATAATTATGTTTATGTCTCTTATAAACAACTTATAATTAGATTTTTAAAATATTATCTGAGAATATCTCAGAACAAATGGGTTTAATTCATTTAAATTTATTGCAATTACTGATAAACTTGGACTATTTTATACCATCTTTACAAGTTTTTACCATATATTTTTCTTTTTTTTTTTCTTTTCCTGCATTCAACTGGATTTATTGAGTTCTTTTTACTATCTGTTTTCTTCTCTCTATTGACTTGGATGTCGTATCTTTTAAAACGTCTAAATTTAATAGTGTCTTTATTCGCCTTCAACAATACAAAGATCTTTAAATGTTTTGACTCCAATCCCCACTCCCATCTTCTTGCTGTTGTTATAAAATATTTCAGTTCTACCTTGTTTTTAACCCCTTCTAAAGATTAGTCTTCATTTTCTGAAGTCAATACTTATTTCAATTAACCAATATGTTTTCTAACTTATTTGCTCATCATTCCTTTCTTTTGGTCTCAATTTTCTTCAGACCAAGGCACACCCCTCTGTTGTTAGCTCAGAAAGAATTGTGAGTTGTAAACTCTCTCTGACTTTTTAAAATATCTTTTATTTTGCCTTTACTCTAAATAAATTATAATTGCTAGTTAATTTTCCACAGTGCTTCGAAGATGTTCCATTGTTTTCTGAAATCAGTTTGGCTGCTGAGAAGTCTGCTGCCAGCCCAACTACTGTTTTTTTGTTTTGTTTTGTTTTGTTTTAGGAATTCTGCTGTCTCTAGTTGCTTTTCTCTGTTATTTAATGTTTTCACATTTTCCCTAATGCATCTAAGTGTGGATTTGTTTTATTTGTCCTTCTAAGGATTTGTGGCATTTGATCAGTTTGAGGATTCATCTCTTTCTGCAGTTACGGAAAATCCTTAGGCATTTTCTCTTCTAGGATGGCCTCCCCTATTATTTCTGCTCTCTTCTCCTGGAACTATCAGGAATCATTGAACCGTCTGATTTCTCCTGATGCTCCCTCATGGTGCCTCCCTTCCTCACGCATTTGGTAACTTTTCATTGAGCTCATCTTTAGCAGGGATTGTGCTTCTGTTGGAGTCTCATGTGCCATAGCTGTCATACTATTCCTTGCCAAGCTGCTTCGTGGTTCCCATTGCTAGTCCCCGAGCAACAATTTTATTCCCTTGGCTTGTGGATTCTCGGCCCCACAGGTAGTATAGATTTGGACTTCACACCTGTTTCTGGCCCATTCCCAAGTCTTCAACTTCTCGTGGACTTTTTTCCTCTCCCAGGCATACAAAATGCTTTCTTGTTGCTTCCTGAGCTTGTGCATTTAGTTTCTCTAGTTCCATTTTCACATAGATGGTAGCCTTTCAGTGCTCTCAGCCATATACAAGGAGCTTAGTTCCATCTCTGTGCTTTTCATGGGCAGGAGGCTATATCTCCCATCCCTACTTGGGTGTTAAAATGCCACCACCACCACCACAGGACCTTACAGTATCCCTTCCTGCTTACCATCCTAGCAATAAATACACTCTGTTTCTGGCCCTGGAGATTTCCTTTTTTTTTTTTTTTTTTTTTTCATTTGATGCTATATTGAACATGTCTGTTCATTTCATTATCTTTGTTTAGAGGTTTAGTTTAACCTTTTAAAAATATATAAAATATAGATATTGTTATTTTTTTATAATCAATATTTAATTGAATTTACCAACATGTTTTTATCACTTCCTGTGATCACCCGTGGTTTCTTGCATCCCTTTTGCCTTCTCTTCATTTCCACTTTTCTTCCTACTCAGGGGATGTCTTCATTTCAGTGAGGCACTATAGGGGCATAGTAGCTTAGTCTTTGCCTGGTTTAATTTTGCCTATACTTTTAGATGATAGATTAATGGGGTATAAATTCTAGTTATTTTTCCCTCAGCATCTTGAAGATATTTCATTTTCTTCTGACTGGGTCACTGAAGAGGATCCTGCTATTAGTCTAATTTGATTTTTGTAATACTCTGCTTCTTTCTTCTGATCACTTTTAAAATGATCTCTTTACCTTGATGTTCTGGAAGCTGTACTGTGATGTATCCGAATGTAGATCTATTTTTATTTTTCCAACTCCACACACTGGGTGGATTTTTTAATCTGAGAACTCTTAACTCTCTTCAATTTTGGAAAACTTTTGACAATTTTATCTTTAAATATTGCTTCTCTACTATTTCTCTCATTCTCTTCTTATGTAACTTTTGTTAGATGCATGTTGGGGCTCTTCAGTCTAACTTCCATGTTTCTCAATTGCACATATATGTATATACATCTTAGATTTCTATTACATTTCTAGTTCATGGAGATGTTCATCTTATTTTTGAAACCCTATGAACCATTGGTTTTCTCTTTATATAATCTACTGTCATTGTCCTTGAATAGAGCAGATCATACCATCACAGTATGAACCAGCTACATCATTCTGAAACTGACAGTCCCTCCACCTCTGCTCAGAAAATCTGGATGAGGAGAGTGCTGGGTCCAACTGACATCACTGGGTCCAGGGTATGCAGTGCAATGACTTGGGTCACATGCCCACTTTGTGGTAAAGGTGATGCCGGACACCTGGACTGAAAGCCTCATCACAGCCACATGGCGAAGGAAGAGGTTTTTCCCAAGGCAAAGAGAAACAGTTCACCAAAGAAGGGAAATGGGATAATACACTGAGCAGAATACAATCATGGCTACCACAGTCCACACTGAGAATACTTCTCATAACCTGATGCACCTGGAAAGCTTAGACTTACCCTTATATTTCCATTTCAACCCTTTGAGTGCCCGGTGGAGGGCTGAGTGCAAGGCAAGACCTCAGCTGGACTGACAGGAGGACACATCAGTGCAACACAGGAGAGCACCAACCTGGGAAGGTCCCCCTTTCCACAAGCTCTTCTCCAAAGACAGCAGAAGTTGAGATCAGTACAGCAAGCTTGGTCAGTGTATGAAGTTATTTCAACAGACATTTTTTACTTTTCCTCAAGCCCTAGAGGTATGTAAGTGGACAAAGAGGTCTATGGTTCCAAAATTAAGAAAGAGGGGCCTGGTGCTGAGCTGGGGCTCAGATACCATCTGTGGTCATGGTGGGAACAAATATTTGTTTAAGCCCTAGTCTGAGTAACCAGCCCAGAGTTGTGGGATGCTGGGCAGGTGGGCAGCCCACCAGGGGGCTTTGGTAGGAGGACAAGTAGGCCACAGATCTTGGCTAGCCAAGGCACAGACCATACCCCTCGCCTCCCATACCAGGGCTCCTGGGCTGGAGGGGAGATTAGGTGGAGACTGGAGGGTTCCCAGGCAGGGCTCCCGGGTCAGCTTCTACTCAGCCCCCCAGCCCCCCATATCAAGGCCTCCTCAGCACTGCCACTGCTGCAGTCACATTTAATGGCATCTTTCATTTCATTTAGAGCTTGATTTGTTTACAAACTAATAAATATGATTTATAAAATGTGCCCATGGTTTGCTAATTACTGCACATATGGCGCTTTCATTTTGTAAAACTGGCATTTGCATTCTTTGTAGATTATGACTTTGCGTCCCCAGTGCTAATTAGTCTGATTAGGCAGATAACTTCCCCGTTACTAGGCCGAGTGGCCGAAGGTGGCATCATTGGGGCAGAAGGGGCTTGTTGCTATGGTCAGCCGTGCAGGGAGGAACCAGGGAGGCCCCAGGACTTTGCTGAGGACCCTGGAATGTCAAGCAGCCCCATTTTGTGTCCTTCCCCAAATCCAATTAAGCACAGTTCGTTAGCACGAATTTCTTAATCAGGCCTAATCTTCCCACTGAATGCACAATTTCTGAATTGCCACAGAGCTGGGTCAGCCTGCAAGCAATCAAGAGGCTGGCAGGGCCTTTGGTAGGAGAGTGAAGGGATGGCAGGTTGCTGGACCCTTCCCAGTGGCCAGTGAGAAGGACATACAGTGCTGGGCTTGTCGACAACCAAGACATTGGGTGGCCAAAAGGGATCCCAGGCCACTAGGCCAACTTACGAGACTTAGCCAGGAGGTCTCCCAAGTGGTCTAGTCCACAGGATACATCCTCGGGCCCTGGGACATGCTTGGAGACTATGAGTCTGGGTCCACTGGAGATGGTTGGAAGGCTGAGCACTGGGATCCAACATCTTGGGAACAGGTCCCAGCAGAGGGACTTGCCTTTGACTGGGCCTAGGTCAGGAGCACAGGCAGCTAGGTCTGGGGATGTGGACCTCTCTGGGACCCTGGGATGCATCACACCTGAAGTTATTGTAAAATAAAAAGGAGGCGAAGAGAAAGGACCCTACAAGTGACTGGTGTTGGATCTCTTACCAACATTGGTGAGCTTGGGGCTGGCACCAGGTTTAATTTGTGTTAGAAAAATAAGAAAATGTGCCATTGCTCACATCCCGAGCATCACAGAGCAATTTGTACCTGCTCATTACCTCCAAAGGAGATGATACCCCTGAAGTATTTAGTATAAGGAGCGGCACACACCTTTGGAGGGCTCCTCCCAGAGATATATTTAAACACCACTTAGGGAAGGGCCCCCTACTGAGGCATGTGCAATGGAGGAATTACAATGGATATTCTGTGGAATCAGAGTTGGTGAACTCCGGGATGAGGCCAGGCAAAGGCTTGCTAGACACTCTATGGTACTCAACAGGGTAAGTCCTGGGCCCCAGTCCCCATCCATAGCCTCACCCTTTGTTCCCCCAAACAAATGTTTGGAAAGAACTTAGTCCTACATTGTCCAACCTCTTTCCTCCCCGGGAACATGTGGCTGGCTTTTTCCATCTGTTGTGGCTCAGGAGGCTGGGTACGTGACATCCCTGTGCTCCCCTAGCTCCCTGTACATTTCCCGTCACCATTCTTAACACACTAGGTTGCAATGACTATTTGCCTGTCTGTCTTGTCACAGATCGACGGGTAACCTGAGGGCAGAACTGTGGCTGCCTTAGTCTCTGCTGCAGCTGCAGTGTAGCTGAGCCCATTGGGTGGATGGAAAGATGGATGCACAGATGGATAGATTTCCGTGGTTCCAGAAACCATCTCCTCCTGCATAGATAGGGCTTTCTCCCTGCTTGGCACTGGGGCTTGAAGGGGCCAGTGCAGGAGAGGGATGTTTGGGGGGGATTGGGGGGTCCTGGCAGCAGCATTCACTTGGCCTACTGCTTTTTCTCTTTGGCCAGGATTGAGTGGGAGGCCTCACAGATTCAGGGAGGGAAGAATTAGGGACCCATGATCACATGGGCCCAGGTCGGCCTTCCTCATGGAGCCAGGAACCTGGAAAGAGCCTCAGACTCCCACTTGGAGGTCTGAGAAGTTCTAAGGGGAGAGTCCTGAACTTGGAAGACGAGTACTTCAGATCTGGTCCTGCTTGAACTTAGAAGGGTCACTTCTCCTGTCTGAGCTTCCATTTTCTCCTTTGAACAACAGAGATCAAGTAGCCTTCCAGGCATCCTCCCTGAACAATATGATGATTTAAAGAGTCAGCAGCAGACAGGGAGGGACCTGCGAGCGCTTAAGGGCTTGTGGCGGTGTTGGCATGAACGTGTGTATGCGCGTGGGGGGGAGGGAAGTGAGCATGGATCGGCCCAGGTGAGGCCATTCCTGCGATGACCTTCAGGAGAGCAGCACTTGGCTCTGAGGAGTTTCCTCAGAACTCAGAACTCAGAGGGGCGGGCCTGAGCACCCCCCACCACTGCCGTCTCCCAGTTCGACGTGAGGCACAGTAAGAGGATTGCCTTGGCCCAGCCATTTGAATTTCATAACCAGCATCCTGGTGTAGGGATGGGATTCTTTCTCTTTCTTCAAAACTCTTAATGCATTCTGCTTTAAAAATTGTTTTGAAGTAATAAAGGGATTTTCACAGGCAACAAACGAGTCTCTGGACAGACTTAATCTGAGGCCAAAAGCCAGAGACGGGGATTTACCTCTCATAATGACTCCTTTCAAGTGAGACAAAGTGGAAGCCCGACTTCCACTCCTGAAGGAGACCCATGGAGGGGCAGGAGAGAGCGCCCCAGAAACCCCTGCTCCAGGCCCAGAAGCCTTGCTTATGAGCAAACCCAGCGTAGCAGCTCCACTCCAACCAGCTGCTGGCTGCCACCTTGGCTGTGGACTGACTGCCTCAGCCTCCCTCAGGGGTCTGATCTGTCCTGACCGTGGCTGCAGGGCCACCGTCAAGGCTGGGGAGGGACACCGAAGCTGAAAAGCACAGGGCAGGTGTTACAGGCCAGGGCAGAGGACCAGAAACCCCAGCTCCCCAAGCCCAGCTCCAATCTGCTCTCCAGGCTCCAGACCTGCACATGCAACCACCTGGACACCTCCTCTTGGAGGCTCCACATGTGTCTCTGATTCACTGCATCTGCAATAGACTCATCACCAGCTTCTAGGTCTGCGCCCCGCCCTGTGCTCCTCACCACCAGGATGGCATCAGCCCCTTCCTGACCAGGGCACAGAGACGGCTGGCATCCAGGAAGGGAGTGGGATAGTGGGTGCTCACTCCCCAGAGACTCTCCAGCATCAGAAAGGGGCCAACAGGTATACTTAACCTGGTCAGAAGTCACCCCCCTCCCCCAGCCGGGGACCAGGCTGATGGGCACTTTCACTGCAGGAAGTTCTAAGGAATAGTGGATGAAGGGTCCACAGACGACCCTATGGGATCCAACTTGTCTCTGTCCTTCCCTTTCTCTTCAAGGCCTTCCCAGAGGGACCGAAACTGAGTCTTTCATGATTTTGGTGCACATCACTTTGTGCATCCACTTAGATTACGTCTAGTGGCCTTGGGTAATAATGCACACTCTGCACAAGCATCCTTTACTTACTATACTCACCACACATGTGCACAGGTGCCCACACAACAGCCCCCCAAACATGTGTGGACGTCCAGGCACACACATAGCTGAACAACTGTACTTCCATATACACACAAAGGTAAACACTCATATACTTTTTGGCCCAGGATATAAAGGCATTATACAGGCCAGTCAGTGGATGATCCTCTCAGATTTCTAGGTAAAACCCTGAAATGAAAGGAAAAAGAAAAAAGAAATTGATGGTACCTGTCTCATGAACTGAGACCACAGCTCCAGAGGCCTCATGTGGGTCAGGGGCACATGCAGCACTAGGGCTTGGTCAAAGCTACTGAAACTGGAGGCAGAAGGTCTCCCTGCCCAGATGTGCATTGAGGGCATCCTCTGTGTCTTGGGTCATTTCTCAGGCCTTTGGGACAGCAATTATGTTGTGGGAAAAGGACTCCCTAGGTTGGAACTGGGTGCTGTTTCTAAGACTCGTCTTGTAGGATTTGTGAACTTGAGCAAGTCACTTAACTTCTCTGGGCACAGTTTCCCCATCGGTCAGGTAGGACTAATGACACCTGCCTGTCTAACTCCAGGAGGACATGAATCAATGACAGTGAAAGTTCTTCAAAGTCACAGAGGCTTGTATATATCTGAGGGGTTATTAATATGTTCTTCTGCCTCCAAAGCTGGCCTTCTCCAAGGAGACGATGCAATGTTTTTGAACATGGAGCGAATTCCTAAACTCTGCCCTCCCCCTCTCCACTATTTCTGCCTTGGGTTGTCAAAAATGGTAATCTTCTCTCAGGCCTGAAATTATGAGCCTGCTTTATTGGTCAAAGGCCATAATAATTTGAGCTCTTATTTTATAAACTCATTTCTGCACAGTGATATCCTGATAGGAGCAGGAATAATAAATCACAAACATGTCCCCCAAGATTGCATTGTAAATGTCAAACTAGACAGGAAATTGTAATTAAAGAAAGGAAATTGCTACAAAGAAGCACTTGATTTTAAAATGAGCCAAGCATAGAATTTTCTAAGCATTTAATTATAGTCCAATTTCAACTGACTTGGCTTTTGCAGTCATATTTCTTATTATAACTCTTCTACATAATAACCCAATCTCTCTGCTCACGTAGGTCCGGCCCGTCAGAGGGTAAGGATGCTGCACAAGCACAGGGATTAGGAACTTTATAGGGACGGTAATCACAGTGGAGGCTGGGTGATGGACACAGGTGTGGAGATTTTAAATCAACCACAGTTGAATTTCCAGCCAACAAGGGAGCCACCTAACACCTGTGCGGAAGCAGATTTAGCCTGACTTCCGCTCAGTGAGAAATCCGCGCAGACGTTTGCTTCTGTCAGGAGAGGAGAGGCCTAGTCTCCCGTGTTCTGCTCCTCAGATCTTCCAACATGCATGGGGACGGCCCCCACCCAACACCTGCCTACCAGCTACACTTTACCCAGGTAGAACCTGGGGCCGGGCACAGTGACATCTGCACTTGGGTGCCGGGATGGGGCCGGCAGGGAGGTGGGTTGTTTGCATTTTCAACCAGGTGTTCAGCGTCCAGAGGCTCTCAAAGTGGGAGGGCAGAGTGGCTGGGAGTGTAGGAAGTAGTGCCAAACAAGCTTGGGTGAAAACTCTAACCCTGCCACTGACTCCAAGTTGGCCTCAGTCACATAACCTCATTAGCCTTACCGTGCTCACTTGTAAAATGGGCATAATGAGAGTCTCCATCTTGTCTGGTACATGGTTAACAATTACAAATGGGAGTCATTCTGCTGGTTATTAGGGCCTGAGTCTGTTGCACCAAAGAGGAAGATGGGGGAATTGGTGGGCTATCTTGATTGATGTGGGCAGCTCAGCAAGATGGGGCTGAGCTAGTGCAATTAGTGGTGGATGTAGGAAGTGGGGGTGGTGAGGGATGACCAGGTGCCCTTTGTGGTGACCCCATATGGTGAGGAATGGCCAAACCACATCAAGAAGTCTTCACTGGCCCAGGAATGATCCCCACAGTAACATGCCCACTAGATCATCTTATCTCTCCATCAAGTTTATAGGACCCAGAAACTAGTTCAACTCCCAGTCCATGGAGGCTGCTGCTCTCAGGCGGGATTCCTCATTTTCCCCTGCCGGCTTAGTGTCTCCCACAGGAGGGGGCAGGAAGACTCAGAATCAGTAGATCATTCTTTCTTGACCCTTCCTCTCTCTTCAGACAACTTAGCTAGGTTGTGGGCAGCAGAGTAGTGAAGTCTGACATGAGTAGAACAGGGCTTGACCCCCAGAAAGACCCAAAGACTACTGTCTCAGCGGAAATATTGCCCAAGGAGGTACTGTGAATGGGGGTCCAGAGGGTCCGCTAATCTGGTTGGGCTATTTTGAGTTGCACAAGCTCCAGGAAGTGCTCTTTAAATAGACTACGATATGAATGCCCCCCTCCTTTAAATTGTGCAGTGTACAACTTCTACAACTGAACATGGTGAACTTAGATTCTGGGCCCAAACTGGAGCTAGAATGGTAGAGAGGTGAGGGTCAGGTTGGAGAGAGGTCCAGAACAGCTTGAAGATTTCGACTTAAAATAGAGTAAAGAGTCAAAGGTCCTGGGGATTAGAGCAGAAACCAGAGGAGCAAAGCCCCAGAGAACTGCAAAGTCAGGTTTAGAACCACAAGCTGCAGTAAATCAGGGGCTGATGAATCCTCTCCCCTGGGTAATTATGCTCTATGGGTTTTGTCTCATCCCAATCCCCCAGGCAGCAGGGGCGGGGCATGGTTTCTCACAGCAGGTGTTGAGTCAGGCACGAGTCTGCTCTCCAGCAGATTATTCCCATCCCCGTCTGTGATGAGTCAAATGCAGGGATCACACCATAGAGGACAGAGAGTGTCATCAGTGACATAGGACCAACTTCCTGGGCTGTGGACATCTGGGAGGACTGGCTCAAGGCTTCCTGGCAGAAATGCCAGGTAGTCACAGAGAGAGCACTTGGGAGTTTTTGAGGCACCATGGAGGGAAAGGCATTCCAGGGAGATGGAACAACCCAGACAAAAGTACAGAGTTGTGAAGTTACTTTCATTCAAAAAATATTGTGATCCCCATGTGCCAGGCACCGTTTTGGACACTAGGGATACTGCAATGAACAAAACACAAAAATCCTCATCCTCATGAAGTTTCCATTCTAGTGGGAAGAGAAAGGTAACAAATGTTGCAATAAAAAGATTGTATAATACGTCAGAAAGCGATACTAAGGGCTACATAGAAAAATAAAGCAGGGAAGGGAAATAGAGTGTAAGAAGGAGTCGCAATTTTAGACAGAGGGCTCAGAGACCTCCTGAAAGGTAATTTTTAAGCCAAGACATGAAAGATGTGGAGGAGCAGAGCAAGCAGATACACAAAGATCATTGCATACAGAAGGAAGGAAGAGGAAGTGCAAAGGCCCTGAGGTCTGGCCTGTTCAAGGAATAGCCATGAGGGCACTATGCAGTGAGGAGGGGACAGAGACATAAGGAGGACCAGGTTGCATAGGGCCTTGTAGGTGACTAAAGGACTTAGGATCAGGGTCTTACTGACTACATCATTGAGAACAGACTCAAAGGGTCACAGGGGCAGAAGTGGATGCTGTCTGGATACAAATCTTGGCTTGGCCACCTTCTAGTTGCGTAACAAGAGGGAAATTACTTAACCTCTCTGGACCTCAGTTTCTCAAATGTCCCCAGGAATTCATCATAGTGTCAACTTCATAGGATTGTTACAAAGTTTAAAATAGTAAATTCACCTAAAATGCTTAAAGCAGTACATGGCTGGTGACTGCTGTTTCAAAGAGGAGAGAGACAGGTTGGATCTCCATGGTGAAAGCCATCTCTCACTGCCCCTTCCAGACCGGCTGCGCTGCCCAGGACATGCCCCACTTCCTTCTGCAGGCCCCTCCACTCCAGCCTGGCCCCCTGTCAGCTCCCCAGGAGGTTCTTGCCAGCGACTCAGGGCTGCCTCCTGGAGGCCACAGGGCCGCGACTTACTTGCATGCCTCAGGGAATAGTTCTCTGGCCAGTACAGCCTGCTGCGGGCGAGCTCCACCTCTATAAGGCGTCCACGGTGGCTGCACGTTGGAGGGAGTGCGCCCCCCGCCCCCAGGGCCTCTGCCTGGCACCGTCAGGGCCCATTTGTGAAGGAGGCACATGTGTACTCGGGACTATGACTTTGTGCCCAGACCTTGTAACCCTTTGGTCAGGGAGACCCGAAAGTCTTCTCTGAAAATGGTTCTTTAGGAAAGGACCCCAAACTCCCCAGCGAAGATGACATTTTAATGGGGGAATTTTAGGTGCTCTGGAGGTGGCCAGGCCAACCAGCCAAGGCAGCTGGCCCAGCCTGCCCTCGGGGCACCCTGCCGCGGCTCACCCTGGTGGAGAGAGAGAGTCCTCCAGCTGTCAGGTTATACCGTGGTCACACCAAGGCTCCATCTCATTCTGGCTGAGACAGTTGACCACATCCAAAGTCTCCTCCTGGCTTCCAAGACCCCCTACCATCCCTGCCACTGCCAATGGAGAAGTCTGTGGCCTGGCCATCCCCACCTGCTCCTCCTGACCCCCTAGGCCTACTTCCCTGTCCTGCTCACTTCACTGCCACCTTCCCAGCCAACTCCTGTGCCCCCTCTTCCAGGGAGCAAGGTGGCCTTGACCTCCTTGGCCCCTGTTTGATTCTCCCTCTTCTGTTCTCCTGGAGCCACTGCCCAGACATCACGGAGGGCCCCTGAGGGCTGAGAGAGCCTCGGGCTCCACAACTCAGCCCTGCCTGCCCCAAGGCTTACGTGAGGCTTCCTCTAGACCATGAGCCCTCCAGGAATAAGGACCACCTGCTGTTTCCTTCTTGGTGTCCCCCGGGACCCAGCACTGTGAGAGCACAAGGCAAGCGCCTGATCCACATCCACCTACAGGAAAAGGGGACAATTATTCCCCTGCAGCCTCAAGCCCAGAGCCAGGACTGGACAAGGAGCCAACCTGGCAGGGGCTTCAGGCAGCCTAAGCTGATGAAAGAGGATTCAGGCAGTCCAGTGGAAGCCCCTCATGGTGGACAAATAGGACCTCCAGCAAGAAGCCCCAAGCCACGTCTGAGGGAAAAGCAATGTCCATTAAGTCCATTAACTTTAACACTGAAATCAATGTTGCAGCCACCAGAAGTAATTAGCATAATTCACATTTCAGATCAGGAGATTTTTTTGAAAACCAAGTTTAATTACGTTGAAAAATGACAACTTCATTTTCCCTCCCTGGATAGGTTCCCTTGATGTTCCCCACACTTCCATTAAAAAGAGGACTGGTCACAGTTTTTTTTTTTTCCTTAATGCCATTAAGCAAAAGCAGTACTTTGGCTATTTTAGAGCTAATAAATCAGTATGGATGCCCACAACACAGTTCCCCTCCTTGTATCAGGACAGAGCCTGAGGTTTTCAGCCTAAAAGAACCCAGCTGGGGCTCTTGGGCAGCCAGAGTGGCTCTAAGAGCTCATCAAACCCATTTTACAGATGAGTAAACTGAGGACCAGCCAAAGGAGGAGACTCGTTCCAGGTCACCTTCTCTGGCCCCATGCTAGCTGCAAGGGGTACAGAGTGGCCTCTATCATCAAGGTGTAGCGGAGAGATGCAGGTTGTGATGGGGTCAGCACAGACTAGCTTGGGGAATCAGGAAAAGTGGGGGTGACATCAGATCTGAGTCTTGAAGGATCTAGGACTTGGTTGGGGGGAAAAGAGAAGGCTGCCATTCCAGATGGGGAAGAAGGTGACACCAAGGCCAGGCAGTGTGCAGGAGATGTGGGAGTGTATCTGGGCTTGGGTAGAGGGTCCCCATCCAGGCTCTCGTAGGAAATGAGGTCTGAGGATGCCATATCTCATCTCACTGATTTCCCAGATGGGAGGCCCTCACATCCACATGAGGATATCAGGCTTCCCAATAAATTAAAGATGGCAGCCTGGAGGCCACCCTATCCCCAACTCATCCCACCCCATCAACACCCCATGCCCCGTTCCCACGCTCCCCCATTTCCTGCAGCCCCCCAGTGCCAACCCTATACACTTTACCCCATCTTTTCATTCCTACCCTCAGATCTTCCCACCCCCATCTTAGCCTGACCATTCTTTGTTTTTAAACTTTTACTCTTTATTCAATTAATTAACTAAAAATTCAATTCCTTTGCTATATAACGCTTCCACACTTATTCCAACTCTGTGGAGCTTGTGAGATCTACATATTTTTCACTAGTATGAACATTTTAATCTTACCATGAGCCTGACCATTCTTATTTTCAGCTTTCCTCAACTCAAGCTTTGTCTTTGTAGCCTCTGGCCCCTCCGGCAGATACATCTCCCCTACCCATGACTTGATCCCATGTGTTTGTTTAAGAGGCTGCCATGGTGCTAATTGCTGTGTTTATTCCTGCTCGCCAAATGTGCTCCGTTTTGCAGGCATTTGCTTGAGTGGCTTTGGATGTCTGGTCTTGCTTGTTTTTCTTTTGGGGAGCAGGGAAGGAGAAGCATCACTCAGCTCTGCCTTTCTGGGACCAGCCAGAACTAGGACGAGGGCCTGTCCCCTTTACCCCTTCTCTCCGGGAAAGGGCCCCAGACTGAGAATCAGCTTGCTGGGTCAGGAGAGTTTAGGTTTGCTGCTGGGGCGGGGGCTGGGGCAGCATTCTCCCCGTGGAATCATGTCTCTGTTTTCCCAGCGACCCCCATGACCAGAAAAGCAAGCATTAGCTCATTGGTTGCGCAGTCTGGCCTGGCCTGTTCTCTAAGTAAAGGAACAACCTAGATGAGAATGTTGTGCTTCGCTGGATCTCAGAAGATGAGGCAATAAATGGGAGGCATCCCAGCCTCCAGAGATCCCCACGAGGGCTGCTCAGCCCGGCAGGCCCCCACTCCCATCACCCGCTTCCTGTACCAGGCTGCTCCATTGTGCGGGCTTGCAGGCCTGGGTGGGGGCGGGAGGGTCGTGCCTGCCAGGGTCCTCGCATCACAGCCCTTTACTGAAAGGCCCCACCCCCCTCCCCTGGGCCCCACCAGCCAGGCCAGGGTCAATGGGATTAAAGGCTCAATTCACGCCAGTCAGTTCTCTGGTAACACGATTTCATTAGAGGCAGGCAGGGAAGAGAATGGACGGAAACAGCTGGTGTATAAATTATAAAGTCTACTTTGTACTGAGCGCGCACACCTTTCCCCAGCCACATGACTAATTAATGTGGCGGGGAGTGGACTTGAAGTCAGATTGCCTTTCCCCCTCTCTCCTGGGGCTTGGTTAACAACAGGTCCCTGCAAAGCTGGGAGAAGGGAAGATTATGCAAAGCTATCATCATATGAAAATAGCGTATTAACATACTGCCTGTGAGCTGTGTCCAATCAGTTCCCTCCCAGTGGCGTGTGTACGAAACAATTAGAATGGCATTTCTACCACGCTTCTTTAATACAGTTTGGCATTAATATAATCAAGGAGTTGGGGCCTAGACATCTTGCAGGCACGGTTTTCTGTAACACCCCTGGGATGTTGGAGGGGGGTGTTGATGGGATCCTGGGGGGGGCAGGGGTGGGACGCGGCTGCGCTCCTCTGGACCAGAACCTCAGGCACAGTTCTCTGTAGAGATGCCCTGCCTCTGTCAGCCACCACAACCTCTGTCTGCCTGGGAGCAAAGGCTTCCTTCCCCCTGGGCAAGGGACTGCAGGCCCGCATGGTTCCCCTACTAGCAACAGCAAGAATCTATAGGGTTAGAGAGATCCTTTAGAAACATTGAACATTATGTCTTTGAATCCTTTACTGATACCCTCTCAAACACTTCCCATTTCACTTCAAATAAAATGCAAACTCCTTACCAGAGTGTGATCTAGCCCCTGCCTACCTCTCTAGCTCACCTGCCCAGCTGTCCCCTCCTGTGCCTCCTTCAGCCACTCCAGCCTTCTTTCTATTCCTTGCACACACTGAGATCTTCCCTGCCTCAGGGCCTTTGTGCCTGCTGTTCCCTCTGCCCAGTGCGATTTTGCTTCTTGTCTTGCAGGTCTCAGCTCCTCGGAGAGGCCGACCCCGATCGATTGATCCAAATCAGCTCGACTTCAGTCACTCTTTGTTTTGTTTCCTTCATAGGTCTTGGTCCTGATCTCAGATTGTCCTGTTTGTGGATTTGGTGCCTGCTGATCTGCTGATTCCCACTGGAACACAAGCTCCTGAGGGTAGGGACCTTGTCTGGATTCCCAGCACCTGTGGTAATGGGCACATACAAGGTAATTGACAGCTATTGTTCGGATGAGTGAGCTAGTGAATGAGTGACTCAATCCTAGCATCCTGAGGCTCTAGGGGAGCCAGTAAGACCTGGTGGGGATCCTGGCTCTGCTGCCATTTCCCCACGTGGCCTTGGGCAACCTGGCTCCCTCTCTCATTCGCCAAGCTTTTGCTCAGTACCTGCTGGTTGCCTAATCCTGAAGAACTCGGAGAAGCAGGCACCAGTTGTGGTTCCTACTCTGAGGGACTCAAAGCCTAATTGAGAAACAAGTCTCCATATGAGAAGAGAAGACCAGCTCTCTAAGTCAGGACTTGAACACAGGGGTGTGGGGTGGTGGAAAGGTGGCAGTGGAGGGTCTGGGGTCTGGAGTCAGGTTGTGCGACCTCAAACCTCTCTGGACCTCATTTTCCTCATCTGGAAGGCGGGCCAGCTATCAAACCTCTCTGGACCTCATTTTCCTCATCTGGAAGGCAGATCACAGTCAAAGTTAGCCCTGGAGCTTACTGAGGCCCATTTTAGAGACAGGCAAACTGAGGCTCTGAGTGGGACAAAGTCTTGCCCAGAATCACAAGGTGAGTCAGTGGTAAATTCAAGACCAGTGCCCAAACCAGGGGCTGTTCATTTCAGTGGGATGCCAGGCCCCTGCTCCCATCTGCCATTAGCCACCTGAACCATTCCAGATTCTCCAGGGACCCAACTGACACCCAGCCCTTACATCTGCAGCTCACAGAAAGAACTGAGAGCCCAGAGCATGTGCCTCCTCCCCTCAAAGCAGGTGGGGACCATATCTGAGTGAAGGCATCTCTAGGCCAGGAGCCCCTTGGGCCCAGCCACAAGGCATCTGGAAAGTGGCCTGCTGCCACTCCCTAGATTTTGTACGAACAAAGCCTTGTGTCTGTTGGAAAGACCCAGCACAAACAAGCCCGGCTCAGACCCTGTCTGCCTTCTCTTACTCCGACACCCCTGGGAGTTCACCTCACTGAACTCTGGTGTCCATTTCAGTGTAACCAGCAGGTGTTTACCTACCAGCTACCGCATGCCAAGCACTGTTCTATTGGCTGGAGATGCATCAGTGAAAAAACATAGCCCTTCCCACAAACCTTACACGTGATGGAAGAGACAAACACTCACAATAATAATAAGTACTATAAATAATAATAAGTACTATAAATACATATAGCAAGGGAGGAAGACAGTAACCAGGAGGGAGGGCTCATAGACAAGGTGACCTGTGGACATAGAGACCTGGATGCAGTGATGGATCAAGGAATGAATACATGTATCTGGGGCAAACATTCTAGGCAGAGGGCACAGAGAGCC